>NW_016827192.1:849372-860276 GCF_001698545.2 Rhinopithecus bieti | reverse complement strand
TATATATATATATACACACACAAACACACACACACACGAAGAATTAGCCAGGCATGGTGGCACATGCCTAAAGTCTCAGCTACTTGGGAGGCTGAGACAAGAGGATCACTTAAAACTAAGAGGTCAAGGCTACAGTGAGCTGTGTTCACGCCACTGTACTTCAGCGTGGGTGACAGAGTGAGACCCTGTCTCAAAAACAAAATTAGCTTAACATGACATTATGAAAATAAAGATATTCTACACCTATCTTGAGTGCCTTCTTCACAATATACACAAACACATACAATATTTTGTGAATTTCACTGCAGGCCACTTTCTTAAACCGGAGTCAAATGGTTTTCGTTTCACTAAGTGGGAATACTGTTGTATTCAGTGCTTCTGAAAAGTGCTGTCCCTAGTAAGTCCCAGCATGGTGCTCAGGAGAGCCAAGCACTGCAGAGGAGGCTAGACACACCACTCTGGATAGAGATAGAAAAGGGAAAGAGTCACTTTGAAAATCACAACTTTTATTACTGAAAGATTAAGACAAGCCATTATTGGCTCACTGCTTCCGGTTTTGTGCTAAGCTTCTTGATGGTGACTTGTGAGTCCTTATCAGTAGTCAGGTGGGCTTTTCATGTGTCTGGCAATATGTAGCTTTGTTTTGTTTCTTTTCTATTTTTAGGTTCTTCTAGGTGTGTTCATATAGATACTCTCCTTTCTCCATGCCACGTGCTATTTTAAAGAAAACATAGTAAGATTTAAAAATTATAATAACTTCTAGATTGGCTATTTTGAAATGTTATAGAAATGGTTTGATTACAACTCCATTAAAAAGTGGGCAAAGGATGAGCACAGATGCTTCTCAAAAGAAGACATTTATGTGGCCAAGAAACATATGAAAAAAAGCTCAACATCACTGATCATTAGAGAAATGGAAATCAAAACCACAATGAGATACCATCTCCTGCCAGTCAGAATGGCGATTATTAAAAAGTCAAGAAACAACAGATGCAAATAAGGCTGTGGAGAAATAGGAATGCTTTTACACTGTTGGTGGGAATGTAAATTAGTTCAACCATTGTGGAAGACAGTGTGGCGATTTCTCAAAGACCTAGAACCAGAAAATCATTTGACCCAGCAATCTCATTACTGGGCATACACCCAAAGGAATATAAATCATTCTATTATAGATACATGCACACATATGTTCATTGCAGCACTATTCACAATAGCAAAGACATGGAATCAACCCAAATGTCCATCAATGATAGACTGGAGAAAGAAAATGTGGTATATATACACATGAAATACTGTGTAGCCATAAAAAGGAACAAGATTATGTCCTCCACAGGGACATGGCTGGAACTTGAAGCCATTATTCTCAGCAAACTAACGCAGGAACAGAAAACCAAAAACCACGTTATCATTTATAAATGAGAGCTGAACAATGAGAACACATGGACACATGGAAGGGAACAACACACACTGGGGCCTGTCAGGGCGGTGGGGGACAGGGGGAGGGTGAGCATCAGGATAAATTAATCTCTAGGTGATGGGTTGATAGGTGCAGCAAACCACCATGGTACATGTTTACCTCTGTAACAAACCTGCATGCTCGCACCTGTATCCCTGAACTTAAGATAAAAATAAAATTGATTTAAAAAAGAAATGGTTGATTAAAACCACCGTTCAGATTACCTTTAGTAATGTCAGCAATAAGAAAATCTGTTCTGCTTGAAAATTAGAATAGTGTTTGTATCTCCTTTTATCTGTCTTTAGTACATTTGTGCAGAGTGCCCAAGAACACAACATTTGCATTTTATACATGGTTAAACTAGAACCCAGGGAGGACCAACGGCTTAATGTCATGCTGGGATATGGATAACAACAGGCCAGGGCTATTTAGAAGGAACCAGACTGGTAGTTTAATTAAGCAAGAGGGGTTTGGTGACAGCAAATTAAAGTGCACCTACAGAGGACTAATTTACAAGAGAGGAACAAGTCTAAGCAAATAGATAGGGTTCCAAATTCTAAAGGCAGGTGATAAATGTGGACATATTAAGAATCTAAGCTGAAAATCACTCTTAGGAATGGGAGACGTTATGCTGTTGCTGGTACAGGTGGCTCTAGGGCTTTTGGATTGTCATAGCCACAGAGAGGTCCAAAGACAAATTCTGCTCCTCAGTGATGCAAGAACACAGATACAAAGATTTGCTCATCATTGATCCTATTTAAGGGGCATGCTGAAACTGAACTTAATATTTCTAAGTTGATTGCACAGTTTCTTCCATAAAATTATGAAGTGACTTGCAGTATTTGAAAAGTCTTTCTCTTATCTTAGAAAATTGTTTCAAAAAAGATGAGAGCATTCAGTTCTAAAAGGATTCTGATAACACCACAAAAGAAAAAAAAAAAAACCTTTTGAGAAAGCTGTTCTTCCTTCCAAGCAAATGGTTTTTAAATTACTTTTGCAAATGCTGGCGTAATCAGTATAGGGAATATAGAGTTATTAGGAAAACATAGCGGGTATTTCACAACACATAGAAGCACAACATGCTTCTCTAGGAAGAGACAAAGATGATATATTTATGTAAAAATTGAATTAAAGCCAAATTTAGAAATTAATTAATCTTGTCCCCAAATAAACACCTTAAAATACTTTCTAGAGCAGTAACTGTCAGTATCATCTTGGGATGTTGAGATGAAATTCATCTTAAATAATAAGATTGCTGTTGCAATGGTGATGGGCAAGGGGAGACATAATATTTATGCATTGACTACTTTGTATTTGGGGTTTTGTTTACATTCCGCATTTAAACTTCCCAACAACCCCATAACTGAGGAAATGTGATTTCCATTTTACAGATGAGGAAGCCATGGTTTTGAGAAGTTAAGCAGCTTGCCCAACATCACACAATTATTCATAATGGTAGTGACAGGATCTAGCACTAAGCTTTTTATTTCCCCAAAGACATACCTCTTTCCACTAGCATACATTGTTCCCTCCCCACCCTTAACTGAGACGGTTTTACTATATTTGAAGGAAATTGGGCATTGAGCATAGTTTGATAAGTAACTGTTCACCAAACTGAGATACAGAATTTGCCTCATGAATAGAAATGACAGTTGATTCCATTTATTTCATGACCAAGAAAGGGAAATTCAGCAAGACATTTTTGGCCGAATTCATAAGGTATTTTCTTGCTCTTTTTAAAAAGTTTCACGTCAGTCTCTCTAAAGCTTTTGGCTATAACAGCATTGATTAATACAAGGTGGTTTGAGGACGCAAAGGCTAAATATGTTTGATTCTTTCTCTTCTCATTTTTTTGGTGTTGATTCATATTGATGGACATGGATTTGTTTAAGTCCAATGTGCCATTCTTACTCATTCATGTAAGTACATCTCTCCTTTTTCTGTCATAACATTGACGCAAATATTCCCATGTCCACATCTAACTTTTTATTATCTATAATAAGGGCCACCAAACTTTATCTGTGAGGGGCCAAAGAGTAAATATTTTAGGCTTTGCGGGCCGTATGTTCTCTGTTGCAACTACCCAACTTGGCTATCGCAGTGAACAAAGCAATGATAGAGAAGAGTAAACAAATGACCATGACTGTATTCCAATAAAACACAGCGCAGGCTGCATTTGGCTCAAGGATGTAGATTGCTCGTCCCTAATCTAGAATATACAAATTTGTTTACTAACATAAATTAAAAAGCAATCCAGATCCCTCTTTGGATTGTCATGAAGAGTTATTTGCTAGTGTACAGAGGAAGATGGAGAAATTATAAAGCTCACGTGAGGTCTGAGATATAATTCACATACAAAAAACTGCATTTATTTAAAGTATACAGTTGATGAGTTTTAACAGGGCTTACATCCATAAGACTACCACCAATCAAAATACAGACCATCTTCATCATCTCCAAAAGTGTCCTTGAGATCCTTTGCAGTCCATCTCTCCCTCCGGCTCTGGCCTTAGGTAAGCACTGATTTGATTTTTGTGTCCATAAATTTGTATGCATTTTCTGTAGTTCTATATAAATGGAGTGAAACAGTGTGTACTCTTTTGTGTCTGGTTTCTTTCACTCAGAATACCAATTTTGAGATTCATCCATGTTGTTGCATGTGTAAGTAGTTTGTTCCTTTTTATCACTGAGTAATATTTCATTGTAGTGTGGATATATCATGGTTTGTTTATCCATTCACCAGTTGATGGACGTTGGGTTGTTTCCAGTTTTTTGATGTGCTATCAACATTTGTGTACAAGTCTTTCTGTGTACATATATTTTCATTTCTCTTTAGTAAACTCTAGGAGTTAGAATGATTGGGTCATGGGTTCCATGTATATTTAATTTTGTAAGAAACTGCTAGTTGTCCAAAATTGTTTACCATTTTATGTTCCCATAAGATCATATGTGAGTTCCAGTATCTTCAACTTTCAGTTGTCAGTCTATTTTATTTTAGTCATTGTAACATGTGTGTAGTCATTTTTCATTGTGACTTTAATTTTCATTTCCCTGATGACTAATGATTTTGAGGATCTTTTTATGTATGTATTGACAATTTGTAGATCTTCTTCTGTGAAGTATTTGTCTGAATCTCTTTCTTTTTTAGTATGCTATTTATCTTATTATTGAGTTTTAAGAGAGCTTTATATATACCAAATATGTCTGTCATATTGTGTGTATTACCAATATTTTCTCTCAATTCCTGTTGTGTATTTTTTTCTTAGTAGCGACTTTCAAAGGGCAAAAGTTTTAAATTTTCAGCAAGTCCGATTAATCATTTTTTCATATAGTTATTTGTTTTTGTATCTTATCTTTGTTATCTTTGCCCATCCTCAAAGTTGTGAAGATGTTCTTCTGTGTTTTTCTCTAAAGGATTTAGAGATTTAGCTTTTACATCAGCGTTCATTATTTACTTGAGTTAATTTTTGTATATGGTATGAGGTAAGGATCAGGATTAATTCTTTTCTATATAGTCATTTAATTGTTCTAACACCATTTGTTGAAATGACTTCCCCCCACCCTGCATTGAGTTTCCTTGGCATTTTTGTCAAAAAAAAAAAAAAAAAATCGATTGACCATATAAATGTGGGTCTATTTTTGACTCCTTTCTGTTCCATTGATCTGCTTGTCTATTCTTTCTTCGACACCACACTGTCTTTGTTATTGTTCCTATATAGTGAATCTTGCAATAAAGTAATATAAATCCTCCATTCTTTTTAAATTACTTTGAAAATTCTGGAGACTGTGTTTCCATGCAAATTTTAGAATTAACTTGTCCATTTCTTCAACAACAGCAAAAATACGTGCTGGAATTTTGATTGGGATTGCTTTGAATGTATGGCCCAATTTGAGAAGAATTAACATCTTAAGAATACTGGAGTCTTTCAGTCTATGAGCCTAGTATATCTCTGCATTTCTTCAGGCCTTTTAAAACTTCCCCCAGCAATAGTTTGACATTTTCACTGCAAAGGTCTTATACATTTTATTAGTTTCTTAGGGCTGTTATAACAAATTACTACAATGTGGGTAAACAACAGAAATATATTCCTTAGTTTAAGAAGCCAAAAGTCCAAAATCAAAGTGTGGGCTGGGTTGATTCTTTCTGGAAGCTCTGAGGGAGAATCTATTCCATACCTCTCTCCTAACTTCTGGTGTTGTCAGCAATCCTTGACATTCCTTGGCTTGTAGACACATCACTACAATCTCTGCCTCTTGCTTCACATGTTCATGTGACCTTCTCCTTCTGTATTTCAGTGTCTCCTTTTCTGTCTCTTGTAAGAACAGTGTCATTAGGTTTAGGGTCCATCCTTATTCAAGATAAGACCTTTACCTTAATTACATGCGCAAAAACCTTTTATTCCTAAGAAAACAAAAGGTCACATTCTAAGGTTCCAGGTAGACATATCTTTTGGAGGACCCAATGCAACTCGTTACATTCATATTTTTGAAAATTTATCTCTGAGTGTTTTATGTTTTATAATGATAAGTGGATTTTTTTTTAGTATTTTATTTCCCATTATTTGCTGCTAGTATTTAAAAATATAATTGACTTGTGTGTATTAATCCTGTATTTTGGTATTTTACTAAATGCAGTTACTAGCTCTAGTCATTATTATGTAGATTCCCTTAAGATGTTCTGGTTACATGAACAATTATGCTGCTTACAAATAGAGGCAGTTTTACTTCTTTTTTCTATTTATGCTTTTCTCTCTTTTTTTTTTTTTCTTTGTTATAATGACTAAGATAGCCAGAGCAATGCTTAATAGAAGTGGTAAGAGCACGTGTCTTTTCCTGGTTCTCAGTCTTAGGGGAAAATTATATTATAGTTCACCATTAAGTATGAACAGAACAATATTTTTTTGTAGAATGTCCTTTATCAGATTGAGAAAATTCCTCTCTGTTTCTAATATGCTGAGAGGTGGGTTTTTTATTTTAAAAATCATCGTTAGGTGTTGAATTTTATCAAGTAGTGTTTCTTCATGTATTGAAATAATGATATACTTTTTCTCATTTATTTTGTTGATATTATCAAGTATGTTGATGGATTTTTGAATATCAAACCAAAATTACATTCCTGGAATAAACCCTAGTTGGTCAGGATGTATTTTTTTTTTTTTTTTTGAGACAGAGTCTTGATCTGTTGCCCAGGCTGAAGTGCAGTGGTGTGATCTTGGCTCACTGCAAACTCCACTTCCCGGGTTCAAGCAATTCTACTGCCTCAGCCTCCTGAGTAGCTGGGACTACAGGCGTGTGCCACCACGCCTGGCTGATTTTTGTATTTTTAGTAGAGACGGAGTTTCACCATGTTGACCAGGCTGGTCTCGAACTCCTGAGCTTGTGATCTGCCCACCCTGGCCTCCCAAAGTGCTGAGGTTACAGGTGTGAGCCACCGCGCCCAGCCAGGATTTATTTTCTGTATGTTGTTAGATTGGATTAAAATCTTGTTAGGGATTTTCGCCTCTATGCATATGCAGAATATTGGTTTGTAATTGTTATGTATTTTTTTTTTTTTTTTTTCCCTGATTTGATTTAAAAAAAAAAGTTGCCAAGTATTCCCTATTCCTCTTATTTTTTGAAGAATTTTATAAGACTAGTGTCATTTTTTACTTGAATATTTTGATTCAAATCACTAGTGATACCATTTGGAGCTAAAATTTTCTCTGTGGAAAGGTCTAGATAATGAATTAAATTGCCCTAATAAACATAGTGCTATTTAGATTTTCTGTTATATCTGTGTCAGTTTTAGTAGGTTGTATTTTTCAATGAATTTGTCCATTTTATCTAAGTTACTAACCTAGTTATTTTTGTATATCTAGCCTAGATATTTTCTCCTCTGTGAAACCTTCCCTGACACTTCCAACCAAAGTGATTTCTTGTCCTTTGAGTTACTTCTTTACTCAGTATCATTTGTTCTGTCTATCTTCTGTTGAAGTTTGTTCACGTGTCTCTTCCTGTACTAAATTAAGGGCCTAGGCCGGGCATGGTGGCTCATGCCTGTAATCCTTGCATTTTGGGAGGCCATGGCAAGTGGATTACCTGAGATCGGGAGTTCAAGACCAGCCTGGCCAACACGGTAAAACCTCGTCTCTACTAAATATACAAAAATTAGCTGGGCATTGTGGTGGGTGCCTATAATCCCAGCTACTCAGGAGGCTGAGGCAGGAGAATCTCTTGAACTGGGGAAGCAGAGGTTGCAGTGAGCTGTCTCCAAAAAAAGAAAAGAAAAAAAAATTAAGGGCCCTGGAGTTCAATAATTGCATCTTATACATCTTTGGGTCTTTGCCACCTTGTATGGTGCCTGGCATATAATTAGACTACCCCTTCTCCCAAATGTTTAAATAACCAAATTATTTCGCTTAGCATTGTGTAATGTATAGTGACCCAGCATGTTTCTAGCTTTCTTGGTAGATTATGAGTATCATTTACAAAAATGGCATGCATTATTTATTCTTCATATTCCTTCTATATCTCACATTATAATAAATTTTAAAAACTGTTAGATTGAATAGATTTGCCAGAAAGTACAGAAAATTAGTATTCTATAAACTCAAAGAGAAGAGGCCAAGTAGAAATCTGGAAAGCATTCATCAATAAAGGGAGGAAAAAAACATTGTGAAGTGCTTACTATATACCAGACCTTGTGATAAATAATTTATATTCATTCCCTCATTAATCCCCCAAATAATTGGGCAAAGAAGAGATTACGGTCCCCATTTTACAAATAAAGAATCTGATGTTCAGTAAGGTTAAGTACTCTGCCCAAGTTCACAGTTATTAAGCAGTGGACTTTGGTTTGAAATCTGTATTGAATGATCCCATTATCTACATCCTTGGTCTCAGTTTTACTTTTATGCATTCAGTTTTCCACAAGACACTTGATGGAATTTCCTATACTACCTATAAATTTTGTTAGAGTAGAACATTCTGTGTTCCCTCTAATTGAATGTTACAGGCCCCTCTGTAAATTTAGGAAAGTTCCAAAGTGTTCCCTGGATACTTGTTCTGCCTCTAGCATGAAATGTACAGAAGTAGCAGAGAAGATCCAAACCAGACTTTGCTCTCAAAGTAGGCTGCATAGCTCCCTCTTGTCTTCCCCACTGGTCTACATCAGTCTTTTGTCTACAACCCTGACCTTTTTTTAAATGGTATTGGATGCTACCATTATGGTTATGATTAATTGGGGGCATCACTGGTGCCTGAGTTCCTACTCAAATAACATAAGGGAAATCAAGAGACCGAGGCAATCTCCATGGCTTGGTGGTAAAGGAGTGAATCCTTCCTTACAGCTGATCTTGCCTCTGTATATGTCACATATTGGTCCTGATTAGAAAGGTCTAATAGGCTAATTTGTGCAAGACACATTCCTTCTCATTATACCATGATACAGGCCATGTGAAACACCAGATTCAATCTTATAGCC
This sequence comes from Rhinopithecus bieti, assembly GCF_001698545.2. Taxonomy (NCBI): domain Eukaryota; kingdom Metazoa; phylum Chordata; class Mammalia; order Primates; family Cercopithecidae; genus Rhinopithecus; species Rhinopithecus bieti. Next base: position 851,358 of record NW_016827192.1, on the reverse strand, counting down.
TCTCTGCTGCTGCTAACTAAGAAACTTCTACTTTTAGTGTCTTTTCTCTCTCAACACAAAAATACTCTGTAAGTCACCCAGATCTGGGTTGCCCATGATTACCAGGCTTTTCCCAATTAGAAATGTGACTCATGTTCCATTTTACCAATACATCTCAGGCACAGAACTAGCAAGGAAAGACAAAATTAAAGTTTTTCTGTAATTCCAGCCCATCAATTGAAACAAGATGTTTCTGAACTCTTCCCAATGTGAAGAACAAAAAGTAATAGCATTTTGTTTATTTATTTGTGTACAACACTGTGGTCAGGAACTTGTTGCTTCCCCCAGGGAAATTGTTTGCAAGCATCACTGAGAAGAGGACTTAACAATTCACATTGATCATTCCCTGTGGTCTGCCATGGCGAGGGTGATACTTTCATGTTTTATAAGCACCAGACAAGAGAGCTGGATCAATTTTCTCTCTCGATATTCTGGTCTCTGTTAGAATGACTCCCTCAGGCATCAGCAGCTCTGGGTTCTTTCTAAAAAATAAAGTAAGTACTCTTAGGTCTGTTCACAGTAAGGGACAAGAAGTCCAAAACGTATCCCTGCCTTTTACGGTTCAGAAATCAACATGAGGATCTTTCCCACTTTTAGGCAGTACATACAGCTTTGCTGTGGTCTGTGTGTCAAACTTACTGAGAGGAGGACATCGTGGAGACTTACTGTTAATTAGCAATGCTTATGCATGCAAACCTTGGTCAGATGATGTTGTGTTTGGAGAGAAGCGAGAAGAGAATTGAATAAGTACATGACCCCTTGGAAGCTGTTTTCAGTTGAGGATTTTGGTGAGCAGCCACTTGAAATCAAGGGAAATTCCATGAATAGTAGGAGCTGGGAAGAAAGGAAGAGGAGAAAGGATACCACCACTTTTTTCTTCCCATCTAACACCGTCCTTAGGCAAAGCATAGTCCATATGAGATCTGCCTTATAAAAACTTGCTGAATAAAGCTAATGGAAGTTAAATTTTGGCCTTTCTTACATAATAGCTTCAAATTGTGGTGACTGTGTTGCCTATAGAGGGCCGGGAAGCACATTTCTGTGAGATCCGAGAATCTGAGTGTGTGCTCTACACAGGATGGATAGAACGAGCCTCTGGCAGTTCCATTTATCCAGAGTCAAAAGCATGCCTGCCACTGGAGCGCTCTTGGGTTCCAACAAAGAACCTACATTGCCTAAGGAAACAGTGCCTTTTCTTACAAGGTACAATCTTGGCTCCTCTGCCATGAAGCAGAACGTTCCTGGACATGTGCTTCAGAGACCTTCCTATTTAACCAGGATACAAATTACATTGTTATGCAATTCCTCTGCTGAGGCCCTGTAAAAGGAGTGAGTTAGGAAAGATACAGCAAGATATTAGGACAGATTTCCCCCATTATTCAGGCTGCACAACACAGAAGAAAACTTGATTTCAGCAAGAAGACCCAATTCTTACCATCCTTTTCTACCCACTTTTACCCACACCTTTTCCAAAGTTGGTTCAAATTGTGCAGAGAAACAACAAAATTTTAAAAAAGGATACACTGGCTAGTTACAAGTAAATGGCATTTAATTAAAACAAAGCTTACAAATTCATGAAAAAAAAAGCTATGTGGTTGTAAACCTTAGGGCAGCATACAGTGCCACTGTCCTTTACAGTTTTGAGTGTATTTCGTTTGTACAATGGAAGTAGGTATTTGTCATATTATTAACACTTACTCTACTTAATTGTACACTCAGCATTTGGCATCAGAATAATCTTATGTAGTCACAGGGTTTTCATTTTCTTTCTGTATTTTTTAAGCGTGTTTCTGAGTGGTGGTTCACATAAGCTTTCAATTTTAAATAACACAATCCGTTTATTTCACTAGGCGTCTTTATTAGCTTAAAGTGAAGAATCAGAGATTGTCATTGTGTTGTAAATAAGTCTAACTTTTCTTTCCCTTTACAAAAAAAAAAAAAAAAAAA
>NW_016827192.1:843658-846727 GCF_001698545.2 Rhinopithecus bieti | reverse complement strand
TGAGTGGTGGTTCACATAAGCTTTCAATTTTAAATAACACAATCCGTTTATTTCACTAGGCGTCTTTATTAGCTTAAAGTGAAGAATCAGAGATTGTCATTGTGTTGTAAATAAGTCTAACTTTTCTTTCCCTTTACAAAAAAAAAAAAAAAAAAACCTTGGGAAACTAAAAAAGGGAACTGAAAGAAATAGAAATTCTAGTGATCTTTTATGAACTCTGTTATTAGAGTAAGTAGAACTCAATCTGTGGGGGAATAAGGAAAAGGAAATGGAAAAGGTGTTTTAGAGCTTTTACTTTAAGCCACTCCAGTGTCCCCTTCTCTGCTTTCTTTCCACTACACTGACCCATACCTACCCACAGTGAGAACTGAGCCCGCAGGGCAGCTCAGAAGCTGGGAGGAGAGAAAGAGTGAGGATCTGAGTTATTTTTCCTCAGTGATCTTAAAAGCTCCAGGCAGAAAAGATCCTGCCTGTAGAACCTCCCTTTTGCATTTCTCAATTGCATGGGAGAAACTCCTAAATTGTATCAGTGATCCTGAAACTGTGAAAGTAAAGAATTTTCTGTAGAAGAAAAGAAAAAAGAAAAGAAAAAGAGAAAGAAAAGGCAAAAACTGAATCATGCCTGACATCTTTTGAGGTAGAAAAAACTGACAAAAAACAAACTTTCTTTATATTCTGATGTGTTGGAAAACAGTGGAAGGACTGTTTGCCAAAATGTCTTAGCGGTTCTCAAAGATGGCTGGCCGAATCATAAGAGAATCCGCTTAGGTTCGTGTAGTTCTGAGTCCAGCATTGTGGGTAAAGCACAGGTTTCAGTGTAAAGAAATCTGCTGTCTAGAAACCATAGGAATCATGTCATCCTCTCTCTTCTTTACCATATAGATATCCTTCATGGATATCCTGTTCTTTGAAGAAAATTTTGTTTAGGAAGTAAGAAAAATATAATTAACATGGCCCTAATAAAGCAAAGCTCTCTTCATTTTCATTTTCATTTCCTTTTGCTTTTGCATTGAAGAGTTAAGACAACATTTCAGCAGAGAACTGTGGAGAAGGGTAAAGAGAAATCAATAAAGTTATTCTGTGACTTTCCCCAGGAGGGAGCAGTGTTAATCGAGAATGGCTTGTTTGGCTATATATCACGTCCGAAGAGAGAGCAGCAGTTGATTTTGAAACAGATTTCCCAGTTAGACTGGAAGAAATATACATACTTATCATATAGACATATATATACGCACACACATTATACATACGTACACATACACATATATACGTACACATACATCTATAATTTTTATGAGAACTGTGTCTACATGTGTGTATATACACTTATAAACATTTAAATAGAAATTATATATATTATTTATATATGTGCATGTGCATCTTTGCGTGATTTAAAAAGTAGATAAGAATAATTTCTTCAGATAATTGGCAACACCAGACAAAACTCTTCTAATAATATTTCATATGTATTGATCTGGGATCATTTTATATTTTATAAGTTTCTCTCAAAAGTTTTTTGATTACTAGAGAAGGAAATTAATATGCAAGAGCCTCAAGTGACAGACAATGGAATGGAAACCAGATTTCTTGACCCAAGGCCAGTGAAAGCATCTTGACCACAGGAAATCTTCTAAGGAGCCTCTCTGGGTCATTTATGCAGTTACTTTCTCTAGCAATATACATTACAGAAATTTTGAGCAGGTCTGATTGCAGCAGAGATCGTGAGAGTGAAGCTGGCTCTGGGGTTGCCCAGTTTTATTGGACTGTGGCACCATGATCACTGGGAGCAGTGGTGATTTCTTTGTTGATGAATTCAGACAACATAATTGGGTGGGAAGTTGGCTTCACCATCACAGTGTGGTCTTGAATGAGTTATCTATCTTTTCTGGGCTTCAGTTTTCCTTTCTGTGAAATGGGATGAATAATTCTCATCCCTTCACAACAACATGCTTTCTTGTTGCCCAGAAACCTTGTCGAATTTTCTTTGTTCCATTCAAGCATAAAGAGATGTGTAGATAGCTAAATGGGAATCCCCTTTTCATGACCCGATCTGCTATGATGAATTTCACCATACTGAGACTCTTCGTATCTTTCTTCTCCCATTGTGTATATTCAGACTGTAATTTTTTTTCAACATCAGCTAAGATGCTCTATTTATTTTCTAAATCCAAATTCCATCTAAATCATAGCTGTTAAGAAAATATTCTTGTAAGAGAATGGAATCTAGACAGAGAGAGGAACTATGCAATTCTAGAATTTTTCTGGAGGGAACTTGAGAGTTCGTCTAGTGTAATCCTCTCATTTTATAGTTGAGGGAGCTAAGGATCTGAGAGGTGAAATGTCTTGTCCAAGGTCACTGTGACAAAGCTAAGTGGAGAACCTATGTCTCTTAACTTGCAGTTCTATATTCCTTCCATTGGGTCATGTGTCTTGGGACCACTATCGCCAGAAATAGAAAATGAAGTTGAAGTAAGCAGACCAGACAAGGATATGTCAGCCTTTGGTTTTCCCCAGGGCCAGATTCCAACTCTGTGTGTATAACTCAGTGGCAGGACTTTAGCGTCTTCACGAAGGATGGAGGATTCATGCAGAACACTCTTCTTTACCCCTTCCTGTCCCATTAGACCCAGCCCAGAATCTGGATCTAATTGAGCTCTCACTTTTCCTTATTTTGGACATGGTTGTGCTTGCACTTCATCTTATAGCTCTTAAATTTTATCTTCACATTGACCTAACTCATTTTATATTCCACATTTACTGAGAGCTTACTGTGTGCCAGTCATTCTGTAATAGGCTAGAGACACAGGGAGATATATCTCTCCATGTCTTAATTACAATCGTAGTGCAACATTTCCTGTGCATGGTGTGCTTACAGTGCTGATGGGGTGCTGAGAAAGGGGAGACTGAGATCACTGAAAGGAGACAAAGAAGACTGAGCAGATCATGTAATAATTCTTCTGCTTTTATTCCTCTGTCCGCTTTATTTAAAGGACAGAGAAGTTCATTTTTATGCATTGATATTTTCTAGGGTAAGCGCTCCGTTTTTTTTTTTTTTTTTTTTTTTTTTTT
>NW_016827192.1:813907-843387 GCF_001698545.2 Rhinopithecus bieti | reverse complement strand
TTTTTGGTTATTGTTTTTGTTTTGTTTTGTTTTGTTTTGTTTTGAGACAGAATCTTGCTCTGTCTTCCAGGCTCGAGTGCAATGGTGTAATCTCAGCTCACTGCAACCTCCGCCTCCCAAGTTCAAGCAATTCTCTTGCCTCAGCCTCCCAAGTAGGTGGGATTACAGGCATCTGACATCGCACCCAGCTAATTTTTGTGTTTTTTAGTAGAGACGGGGTATTGCCATGTTGGCCAGGCTGGTCTCGAACTCCTGACCTCAGGTGATCCACGTGCCTCAGCCTCTCAAACCCTCCCTGTTTTTAACGGAAGAGAAATAAAAGGTCAAATTCTTCCCTCTCGTCCATGCCCACTGCCAGTCTTTAGCTACCTCATCAGTTCTTCATGAATTTCCTTAATGAGGCTAATTTACCGGACTTCAAATAATTCTTACTGCACTGTGGAAAGCAAGGCATTGGGACCCAAGATATATATGCATATGTAGAGTAATTGGGGTGAACATGCTGGTCATCAGTTATTTCCTCCCCTGGTTTGGTTCTCTGATCTGTTTTATCTGTTCACTTTGTTTTTAAAAATGCATTAAGAGACAGACAAGATGGTGCTCACCTGTAGTCCCAGCTACTTAGGAGACTGAGGCAGGAGGATCACTTGAGCCCAGGAGTTTGAGGCTGCAGTGAGCTGGGATCACGCCACTGCACTCAAACCTGGGCAGAGTGAGACCTCATCTCTAAAAGGAATAAAAATAACGTTAAAATACATTGACAGGTAGATTCCTAACTATTTATTAGAAGCACCCAAATCACTGTTCACATTCTAAAGAAATCTAAACACCAACCAGATTTTCTTTTTATTTTCAAAGTATGCTTTTTCCTTTCTTACCTTTGGACTTTTCTTACTTTTCCATAAATTATAAGATGTGGATTTTGGGTCATTCAACTCATGACAGGAAAGGAAAATCATTAATTAAAGATTCCTTGTGTGAGTTCAATCTGTTGATTGGTCTGTGCTTCATAATGCTACAACCTAGATTATATTAAATTTCCAGAAGAGTGCAGAATAAACAATCATTTGTAAAGCACCTATTATGCAGCATACATAGTGGTATTAGTTGAATCAAAATGAATATATGTCCTCATTCAGTACGTGTAAGTATCATGCACAGTTAAGCGTATAGACCCATGAGCCTGTAAATCAAACAGTCCAAAACTGGGCTAGGTAGTCATAACATCACAGTGAATGTTTAAAAGCTTGGCTGAGTGGGTACGGTGGCTCACACTGGTAATCCCAGCACATTAGGGGGCCAAGATCTAGGATAGTTTAAGGCCAGGGGTTTAAGACCAGCCTGGGCAAAGTAGTGAGACCCTATCTCTACAAAACATAAAAGCATTCGCTGAGCATGGTGGTACATACCTATAGTTCCAGCTACTTGGCAGACTGAGACAGGCGGATTGCATGAGCCAGGGAGTTTGAGGCTGCATTGAGCCATGATCATGCCACTGCACTCCAACCTGGGTAACAGAACAAGATTCTGACTCAAAATAAAAATTAAGACAAAAAATAAAGACTTAAGAATGTGAAAAATATTTACCTACCTCCCCCAGATTTTGGAGTGCAGGTTGTTTGCAAACGGTAGTTGGTTTGCTCAGTGCTGGCCTGGATTGGAACGTGCAATGGGCCTTCATAAAGGGGAAAGCAGCAGACCCCAGAAGGTGAGTTGGCTCCCTTCGACATAGTTCCTGTGGTATTCATGTCACTGCTATTTGTGGCATGGAGACTCCTTGAGAAGTGTAGAATGTGCCGAATTTAAAGTCTCTGAGGTAGCAGTTTCCACCTTTAAAATATTTCTTGGCTTCTCCAGGGTGCTCCCTACTCATTGCTTTTTTTTTTTTTTTTTTTTTTTTTTTGAGACGAAGTCTTGCTCTGTCTCTCAGGCTGGAGTGCAGTGGCGTGATCTCAGCTCACTGCAAGCTCCGCCTCCCAGGTTCATGCCATTCTCTTGCCTCAGCCTCCCAAGTAGCTGGGACTACAGGTGCCCGCCACTGCGCCTGGCTAATTTATTTTTGTATTTTTAGTAGAAAAGGGGTTTCACCGTGTTAGCTGGGATGGTCTCGATCTCCTGACCTCGTTATCCGCCTGCCTCAACCTCCCAAAGTGCTGGGATTACATATTCTCTGTTTTAATCTCACTGGGAATTCTGATACTGCCGCTGCACCTTGGACCGAAAAATATGTCTCAAAATATGTTTCTATATTCCTTTAATTTTATTTCTGCACACTCAGCACTTTTGACACGCTTATCTATTTTACAAATGCTCAAGTAAACTAATCGCATCTTGTTGAAGCTCTTCCTTACTGTGCTGTCATCAGTTAATTATGGGGGAACCAAGATGCACAGGGTATGATTATTAACGACACCTCAGATTTACACAAACCCACTCTTTGAATGATTTTGAGGCAGTTCATACATATTAGCTCATTTTTCCGCATAACAGCTAGATTGAATGAAAGACCTAGATTCTATTCTTGGTGCTGTAACAACCTTCTTAGGAGAAGTATTTAGTCATTAATTGCCTCAGTTCCCAACTATGAAACAGGAATCATGATATGAAAATATTTGCTTCTCCCTTTCGTTCTCCTAACCTTTAGAATCTTAGTAGCTTAAAAAAATGTAAAAATCTGAAGTTTGAAAGTAAAGAAGTGTGTCTTGATTTTTTGAACATTAATAAAAACTTGAACAGCAATATTGGGAGTATGACTGGAAACCCTGAAATCTGAATTATTAGGTTTGATGCAAAATTAATTGTGGTTTTTGCCATTAAAATTTATCGCAAAAACCACAATAACTTTTGCACCAACCCAAGACAATCTAATTCTACTTAGTGGTGAGTCATTGCCCTAGCTACTTCTTGCCTATGTATTGGAAAATGCTTAGAGATCCAGAGGTTATGAGTACTACAAAAGGAGCCCTATCTTCAAAAGAGCATTAATTTGGTCAGCAAAGACATCCCTAGAAACCATGGCATCAATAAGACCCTATTTGAGAGGAGAACAGTCTCAAATCGAGTCCTATTAATGCCGTGGTTCCTAGGCATCAATAAGATATCTCTTTACTCTTCCTCCACCTCTTTTCTTTCCCTCCCAACTGCCAGGCTATCTGCAGCAGTTTCAAAACAATACAGACAACTCCAGACCAAATCCCTGGTCTGTATGCTTGCTTGAATATCATCTCTAGGTTCTTGGCCTTACAATCGCAATCTTCAAAAGTCCCAGGGGTGAAAAATATCCCTCTTTGCTTGCCAGCCTAAACCTAATGACTGAATGGCAGGGAACCTAGACTAAAATAGCATTTGGCTCTTAGATGATATCCTCCAGCCAAGAATAATGACTTTTATAATGTCAGATTCAATCCACTTAGTGCATAGGTAATAGGCATCTCACCTTAGGGAGGGGAATGGTCTCTCTTTTCCTCTGTCTCTCTTTCCCTCTGTCTCTCTTTCTCTCTCTGTTTACCTATTGTTAGACAGAAGCTTTTCTACTTCACCTTCCTAAAACCCAAAGGCTGCTAAAATGTACTTCCTACAAATTGGTAGAGTTGGGCCCCAATGCAATCAATAGGCCATAGATTACCTTCCAGAGAGCTTCACAAACCACCTGGGCCCATCAGATAAGCACCAGCTTGTCTATGGAATTAGGACGGAAGCCAGGAAAAGTCCTCTGAAACTCAACCAGTGAGGTACAAGGAGGCAACAGAATTATTTTTTATATTTATATCAATAAATATCACTAAATATATACTGAAGGATTAGCTCAGCATTCATTTTTCCCCTAAGATACTAATGAAAGCAGTTTTTTAACTAGGCAAAAATCCAAGTATTTTTCCTGACTCTACTTAGCCTGACACTTGGAAATGATGTGGATTTTCGGGTACAAAATCTGCCAGATGATTCCCTTTGAGACCACTTGAGCTATAGAGTGCCTGTACCAAACACTGCCCCCTACTGGTCTAGAGCCTCCTCTTCCTCTTCCTATGATGAGTATTATCATAGGAAGAGGAATATTTTTGCCAGTTAGTGAAAGAGTCTTGCTGAGGGAATTTAGATAGTCTTTATCTTAAGTACCTTTAGAGTAGAATGATGTGTACCCATCCAGTTTTGCCTTGGGAAATGCCAGGAATGCCCCAAAGGATACAGTTTTAGAAACTGTGTTCTAGGTTAACATAATGAATATTATCCCAGTCTAGTACAGATAGTAACATATTTGTAACCAAAGTCAGTCAACGCTAGTGGAAAACAGAATGGAGTCCATATATTCCCCTGCTTAACTCTATTCAGAGACAAGAACTGCTCAGATAAAGAATAGAATAGAAGCTAGTCTGCCAAGGGTAGCCATTATATGTACTTAAATATTCTTTCCTTAGGCAAAATAAAGAATTGCCTAATCTTTCTTCAGAATATACAGTATGAAACCCTAGAGTCATTTAGGTCATATGGTCATGAACCATTTCTATCTTCTCAACTTCTTTTTCTGAAATGAGGGCACCCTGAGCTGTGTTGCTTATCTCAGATCTGGATTTAGCCACACACTTTAAAGTGTAAGAGCTCTCCCTCCTCACATGTAGCCCAAAATAGTTCTTCACAGCCACATCACCCTGGACAGTTTATCACTTGACATGACCTCATACTCTACTGATTGGAGAGATTTCAGACAGAGCTTGACTGGCTTCAAACAGAAACAGCCTGACTTCAGAACGTATAGGATGAATTAAACAGAGCAATTTTCTAGTTTTCAGAAACACAAATGTGACTATAAGTGGGACCTCAGCCAGAGTACAGTCTTAGAAAATAAGGTTTCAATCTACCATTTATTAAATGCCATGTTTATGTGGCATTTTATTAAGCATTTTAAGGGCTATTTAGGCGTGAATATTGCTCTCTCAAAATGTTACAATCAAAGCCATCTTAGCATAAAAATTTATTCTGAAATGATTTGCTGAGCTCCTGCTGTGTAACAGGTGCTGTGCCGTGTACTGGGGTTACAGGGAGACCCTGTCACAGCCTCTGTCTTTGTGATCTTAGGGTTGGGAGATGGAGTAGCATAGTACACAGATGATGCCAGCACTGCAGCATCACTTCCTGTCCTCTGGCTAAGGAAATTTTGCTGTCCAGCACAGTGCCCGACATAGAGTTAAGTAGTCAGTAATTATGAACTAGATAAAAATCAGCAAAATAAAAAGAATGAATGAATGCTAAGATAGTGTAAGTATAGGGTGCTATGGAAAATGCATAGGAGAAGAAACTAAACTAGTTTGAGGGGACTAACTGCAGAAAGTGTCATTTATGCTAGGACAGGAGTCAAAGAGTATATTGATGCAAAGGAAAGACCATGAATTAGCCCTGGGTTCAAATCCTAGCAGTGCCACCCATGAGCTGGGCAATTCTAACTATTTCAAACCTTATTTTCTGCATCTGTAAAACACTGATGATACCTTTTAAAGGCTGTTTTGGGGACTAAATGAGATATTAGTTACCTGTGTCTGACACAGAGAAGACCTTCAATGATAGGTGTTAGAGGTATCACAGAGAACGGACTTGCAACATGAAAGCCATGAATATCTAAGGAGTAAGGTTAAGGGCACAAATATTTTAAAGAATGAATAGCAATAATAAGCTTAAAATCATGATGGAAATAAAAGAGAGGTGCTATAACAGTTCTTAACCCCTAAGCCCAGACAAGGGTGGAGGGAGGCAGATGATTTATAGGAGTTTGCCATCCTCTTCCAATCCATTCTAGAAGGCTTTTGTATTTAGCTTTCAGCTGCAGAACCATGTGGCCCTGCCTGTCCCATTCACAGTATGGTAAATACTTTTTCAGATAATCAGATAATCTTAGGGTATTATGATTTAACTGCTCAGCATGGATGCTTGATATAAGCTATATGTGTGCGTGTGTGTGTGTGTGCATGTGTGTTTGTGTGTGGTATTTTCTCTGTAAGTTCTTGCCACAATTAGCTTTCATTGGTTTTACCCTAAATATTTTCAAGTATACCAGATTCCTTTCTTCTGTTCTTCCTTCCACCCATGTGCATCAGGCTCTTTCCTGCTACATTCACATAGTTAGGTTATCTAACACACACATACACACCTGCTGTCTGCTGGCTTCAACTCTTTTTAGGTGAGAGTTTAGGACATGCCTTGAGATGCATTGGATTGTCAGATACATTAAACATAGCGTGGGGGAGGAGAAGGGAAAGATGCTAGCAGCTGACTTTTGGTTTGGGTTTTCAGTCCTAATATGAGACAGGACATGGCAAAAAAGTGTCAAACAAGAGAATGAGAGGGTCCAAAGAAACGAGGTGGTGGTGGCCAGATATGAAAGAAAGTACAAGACATAAAAACATTTAAGTTTGAAAGAGATAAAATTTGGAGAAGGGAGAACTAGCAGTGTTTAAGATTCCAATGGGGGAGGGAAAGCCATTGATTGGGCCTTTGAAACCATGCCAGGAACCAAGAGCCAGGGGTAGTGGCAGAGGGGACGGCCAGGTAGGACAATTAAAACGGAAATCTGGCTCCTTACAACACAGCATGGAGCAGGGCTACAGAATTTGCTGCAGTGGGAGGTGGGGCCAGTCTGGCACAGTCTGTGGGTTTGAAAGGAGCTGGGCGGGTTGGAGAATGCCAGTCAGCCTTTGTAGTTCTGAGCTCAGAGAGGGGGTGACACGTACTGGGCTCCAGGTCAGAAGCCTGGCTTGGGTGGCTTTTGGAGAAATTTTCCCTCTGCTCCCAAACTCTTAAAAGGTGCTCATCACACCACTGACCTCCAATCACAGCACAAGCACGTGTTCCAAAGGCCGTCCTCCAGCAGAGATTTCGGCAGTGGTACCTGTTGGCTGGCTCATGGGGTCCTTTCCTTTTTCTATTCCCTGGAAGCCGTCAACTGGACTGAATACAACATCTTTGCATCTTTTTCTTCACCCTCCCCACATGCTTGCATCTCCCAGACTCCTAGGGTTAATCCCCAGGACAACCTTGCTTTGAAAGAAAAAATGTGGTGAGCCTACTTGAAGATTTGGATTCCAAGAGGCCTCTGTCTGTCCTGCCTCAGCCAGAGCCACACAGCCAGCTCAAGGAGATGGGCATTTACAGGGAAAGCAGCAGTAAGTTTTTGTTGTTGTTGTTGTTGTTTGTTTTCAAGGCTTGGTTGTTCTCCAGAATTAGGTCCCTGAAAGCATGGGGTTTTCTTTTCCTTTTTTTTTTCTTTCTTTCCTTTCTTTTGTATTTTCTTTCTTTCTTAGCAAAAATTAATAATACCCTCTTCTCCCCCTGAGAGTGATTCATAAAAGCAATTTAAAAGTTGCTTCTTCATTGCTGCTCATAACCTGGGTTAAAGTTATCTGAGGTTGATCTGTGTGTGCCTATTCTCAACACTGTAATATTTTAAAATGTATGTGCATTTGTTATAATAATTTGTGCTGATGGTTCTCCTCCAGAAGAAATGCTATGTAACTGGCAGATAGATTGTCATTACGCTGAATTTGTCCCAGGACTTGCATAGATATCTTCTTTGGGGGTTTTTGTGCTTATTTGCTGCTTGTGAAAGAGAAGGATAGAAAGACTTTGGAAGGAGGGTGTGGTCCAGCAGATTCGGCTTCCTCCCAGTCCATCAGTGACTCCTTCTTCCTGCTCCTCCCTTTCCCCTCCACTTCTATCCCAGTTCCTCAGATCCAACCAGAGCCAGCTGTCCGTGAAATATCTTCTGCCTTTTCTATTACAGCGTGGGTTAGACTCTGTCAGGTAGGAAACTACTCCCCATAATCAAACTCATTATGTTTGTGATCTCAGCGTATTTGCAAACTTAGACGTAGACCAGACAATAACATTTACCCTCTCCATTTCTCCCTTCCTGGGAATTTTAGCCAAGGTAATAATAACAATAATAATACTGTATTTAAAAGGCCTCTAGCAATATTTCATCTTCTGAGAGTCTTACAGATGTTAACTAATTAATCTTCACAACACTCCATACAAGAGAGGTAAATATTATTAACCATGATAGAAGATACGTATGTATATGCTAAGGACAGCAAACTAGTTCACTTATTTATCATGGTTCACTTGATATAGTAACTGGTATTTTTAAAACACCCATCATAGATACAATAATTAGAGATGTGCTTTTGTTAACAAAGCCACTACCCACTTCTAGCGTACCCTTGGGTACTAAATAATTACCCACTTTGTGTGGTTATCTAGCTCACTAATTACCCACAGAAATTGGGGTCAGGTGTTAACTGCTTGAAATAAGTATCCTCCAAAGACATCGCTGAGTTGTATAGAGAAAATGATGTGTTCATAGCAAAACTTTCATAAGCTATATATTTGTATATCTTTGTAAGCAGAGTGAATACAGGCAAGGGCAAATTAGCTTATTATGTGAAAATCATGCTGAACTATTGTTGCAAATATAGAGAGGTTTAAAAGAGTCTCGGGGAATCGCGTCCTCTATTTACCTTTCCCTTTGAAAATGGGTTCAATGACATGATTCCCATAATCTGGTCTTCATATAGAAGTACTCTAAGACAATTGATGATTCTGGTTAGGAATGATTCATTTTGGTGTACAGGGAGGCACCCAGTGAGTCAAAGATTTTTTTTTTTTTAACAGCTCCACCCTTCATGATTATTCTAGCGTGTTTCTTTTTTCTCCATCAGTCTAGTGAAAACACCCTGTTAGCCAAATCTGAAAAAGATTCTAACCTAGTCACCAACTCCTGGCAACCACCTCTTTCTCCTTCCCAATAATGACAAAAAGAAAAAAAAGTATTAAAAAAATCCAACACTTTCTTTTTGCCTTTAACTGTTACGCGCTCCTCGCCTTTCCTCTCTACTTCTCTCCTCTCCCTTCTTCCTCTCTCTGTATCTTCTTATTTGTGCATTTTCTTCTCCTTTTCCTTGGCATCTAGACATGCTTCTGCAGGTCTCACAGTCAGAGACAAAGCACAATTATGTCTGAGTTGAGCACAAAGAAACTATCTTTTAAAAACATTGACTTAGAGGAAACCTGCATCCTCAGATACCTTTCTCCCTTTCCTTGCTATTTACAGAATCTGACATTATATTTAACACCACACTGCCTGTTGTCTGCATGATTCTAGCCAGAAAAATTGGGTTAGAATGGCAACATACCCACTGTGTATACAGATAGGTAGAGACCCTAATTTTCGGCAGATCCATGCTTTAAAGGATCAATGCATAGCAGAGCTTTAAAAATGAGTGCCAACAGAAATGATAGGAGATGCTCCCCCAATCAACTTAGGATGTCTTCCTTTTTTCTTTTGCCTCTTTTTTTTGTCATCTGAAATATTACTTGTCATTTTTGGGGGACTTGAGGCTGATCGATGAAGTGTATATGTGTCTGTCGGACATGTGAAGAGGAAAAACATGCTTCAGGAATAAGGAAAATGTCTGCAGTGAAAGCAAAGGGTTAGGATGAGCTTCAGTGACTGACGAGTTCATTTCAAAATCCAAGGGCACATAGATGGTAAATTAGTACATATTGCAAATACAGTCAACGAGCAAACCCCAGCCACTGGAAGGAAAGGGAATTTTAGCACCGTAGTCATCACATGCCTGAACAGAGTGTCTACGTATCTTAAATGTAGATCTGAATCATTGCTCTTTTATCCCGCTAAATGCTGATTGCAGAGAAATGTTTGGGCATTGTTGACATTCTGTCCATAAAGAAAAGTCACGAAGATTCACAGAATCCATCACCTGCACTCATACATGCATGTGTGCTTTAAATTCCCCTAGGATGTGAAACAATTAGGCAGAGAAACTGCACCGTGGTCTCCCTTCCTCACTTCTTTCCCTCCCTGTTTTGCCTTTCCGAAAATGTGATACCTGATCTCTAGGTCTAGCAGGCTGAGAAATTTTTTGTATTTGTATAATACAGTGTCTGGCCTTCCCCCTGACCTGCTGATGTATTTTTGGCCTCATTAGTAGTCAGGGAGATGCCTTAGTGCATCCAGCACTGCAAGTCAGGGATGAAACACACTACAACAGAGAGAGGGAGCAAGCGCGAGAGGATATTAGAAGAGAGGCTTGTCTCCAAGATATGGAAGGAAGTGAGAAATGACAGGGCTGCAAGCTTTGTATGTAGGAGACCGGCAGGGCGGGGGAGCGGCGAGGAGAGCCAAGTGGATTCTCAGAAAAGGGGGGAAGCCATCGAAGAGCTAAAGGTGATTAGAGGGGGATATTGATTTCTTATTCTGCCAGAGATTTAAGCAGGCATGCGAGGAATCTGCACCATGGTTGGCAAAAGGAGACCCGTTGCCTCCTGTAACCAGACACTCGGGCTTTCCAGGAGCCCAGGGAGCAAGCCGAGAAGAAAGGGGGCAGTGTGGTCTAGGAAAATTCAACTTGTCGCTGATTTGTGCCTGATGCCTGCTGTCCGTCAGCAGCCTCCCTTACAATCTTTTTTTCTCTCTCTCCCTTTTTTTTCCCTTGCCTTCTCCTTCTTCACTGAAGCCTAGGGGAGCCAGTAAAGATTAAATGTGCTTCTCAAAGGCAGCCACTTCATGCTGCTATGTCGAAAGGGCCATTATTATTATTATATTTTAATAGTAAAAGAGAAAGGGAGAGAGGTTGAGCGAGCGAGAGAGAAGCTAGGTGTGATGATGACAGACTAGCTTTTCTGAGAGGAAAAGGAAAAGGGAAGGGAAAAGAAAAGGAGAGCCCCTGAGCTCAACGGAGGATTGTGCCTGAGAAGAACCTACAGAGGTGAGAAAAAAGTTGTCTTGAAGGTGGGGGGGGCGGGGGGGGGGGGGGTGCTAAACAGACACTGTACAGAGGGAAAAGAGACATAATTTAGCTGTCTTGCTAGCATGATTCTATTTTAAAGGAGGGGAGGGGAGAGTCTGGAGCTCTAACTGTTTTAGTTGCATATGGAAATATCTAAAAAATATTTAGCATTTTTACTAAGTGCGTTGAGGCCTCTCCAGTGTCTTCCTGGCTGTGGCTGCTTTGTCATTCTCTTTGACTAGCCAGCCATCTACCTTGCTCAGGCCTGGAATAAAAGAAGAACAAGAAGAAGAAAGAAATGAAATGAAAACAGAAAGAAAAGGAGAAGAAATATTTGAAAAGGGTCGTCTTCCCATCCGCCTCCTCTCCTTTTCCTTTCATTTTTGGAGGCGGCACAGGAAAGCCACACTTCCAGTCTGATGAGGAAAGCGACAATCTATCAGGTACAGAACCAGGGGCTGTCTGCGAAGATGGAGGGGAATTATGCTTCGGATTCCTCTGAAATATTGGCCAAAGGCTTCAAAGAATCCGCAGCGGGAGGTGCGGGGGGAATGTCTCTCCCCAGCCCGCACCCAGCCCTTCCCACTTCGCGTCTACCAAATGACAGCCTGGTGCTCGCTCTTGGTGATTTGGCCTTGACTTCAGCCAAGCAGCTGATGCAGACGAAGGCTCCGTTTGCAGGACTGGCAAAGTGCACGCTAAAGAAAGAAGGAAGAAATTTTTCAGAAAGCAGCTCTGGGGAGGTTTCATACTCTCTCTCTTTTTTTTTTTTTTTTTTTTTTAATTTTAAGTGAATATTTTCCAAATTTGATCAGTTCCAGCCCCTCCCTCCACTCCCACCCAACTGCCTTTTTTTTCTCTCGTCAAAGCATAAGCTACAGAGTTACAGTCTCGAGATTTGGTGTATCGCTTCCTGCCCCCGCCTCCCCTCCCCGCCCCCGTTCTCCGTCCTCTATTGAAACACCTCGCCCAGCCTAGCGCACTGAGAGCTCTCATTTCCCCCCCTTGCTCGGGATGGTGCCACAGGAGGCTGTGCGGGCCCGCTCCGCTTCGAATGGGTGAGTTCAGAATGCTCTTCACATTTACACTTCTATAGCCTCTGAATCCTACTTCTTGGTCTTCTCCTTTGAAAACCCAATTTCTATGATTTTTGCATGCGGCATGCTTGCCCTGGGGGAAAGAGATGCCTCCTATTTTCTCTTCAGTCATCTGTGCTAGTCGTAAATTAAAGCTTTGAAGAGACACGAAATCCTTATTGTAGACTATGGTTTTAAAAACGTGGGCATTTCTGAGTCTATTCATATTATTTTCCATTTTAGTCAACTATTTTGCCCAAATCTTGAAAGAGTTTTCTCTGATATACTCGTGATTGTATGTGTATGTGCGTAACTGTATATGCGCCCCCAGATACTGCGTATGTGTGTATGTATGTATTAGGCTTAAATGGAATCTCAATTTTGTGAAGGAAAGGAGCTTAGAGAAGAAATACCATACCACCTGTTTGTTGCATTTTAGTTATGAACCTCGAACAGAAATTGCCTGTCATTCTTGTTTTGCTTTGTTTTGTCTCAAGAAAGAAAACATTGTTGCGCTCCTCTCAGTCCCTGAGACCCTAACTTGTGATGTTTACCGTTTAAATCCACGGGTTAGGCTCTTGGGAGCTGCGAGTCGTGCTTTTGCATCCTGGAAATTTGGTGGAACTTTATTCTTTAAAGCAAAAACAAAAGAAAAGAAAGTTTGTCTGAAGTGATTGAGTATACCTCTGAGGTTTTCATTGTTAGATGGGATCAGGTGACCAGAGAGTGGCAGCTCCTGAATTTCTGTTAAAGTAGGTATATATTCTGCTTTAATAGCGTGTTGGCTGCTATGTACATGTATGTATGTTATTGATGCCTGAGGCTTGTGGAACTCATCTGCCTGGTCTGTTCCTTGAGAGCAACACGCAGTAGTATACGAGCGTAACAAGAACAGCTCAGTACCTGGTGCTTGACCTCAGAACATCTCAGCTGAAGTCCCAGCATGCCCCATGCCTCCAACTTTCAAACTCCACAGTTAATCTTAAAATTGTGTCCAATTAAAATGGGCATGTAAATATATTATATATTCAGTGCCCACACATGTGTATCATGGATGGCTAGACAGTGAACATACAGATGCAGATAAAGGCAAACTAATAGTTTGGACTAAAATATTAGTAGGTTAAAATTCTATTCTTCCAATTCCACACAAAGGATAGAATGTATAGTATTAATAAAAATTAAGTTTGTATGAATTTGCAAGATTTTTTAACAATAAAAGAAGGGATACCACCTCCTTGCTGGGTATCTTTTACAAAATGTTATACTTTATGGATATAAAGGTGATAAAGATTGGAAATAAATCTTCTAAATATGTAAAATGAAAGCAACAACAACAGCAAACAGAATTATCATATTCTTTCGGAGTAACAAATACTGTTTTCATTTTAAAACTAAGAAAATTTTATCAGTACTTAAATTCAGTCCAAAAATGTTTTATAACATCCAAACAGTACATTTAAAATTATCCTTTCTTAAGGTAATGGCTAGCATTACCTAGTTTGTAGTTTTCTTGAGCTGTAACTTTTTATAACCGAATAATTTCAGTGATTTAGGTCTGTCTTGTAGTTGGGGAAGAGAAACAGTAACTTACCTTTCCTTTGTTGTGAAAAATTCTGGTATAAAATTTCATTTAAACAATTTTCGTATTATTGGGCCAACATTTCTCTTCTATGTTTGAAAAATACCTAAATCAGTCCAATCCAAATGCTTTCTTCTTCTTAAGATTTTATATAGGTTGTAGCCTTGTTTTATATGTGCAGTTGAAGGTTAAGGAACTGTTCTTTGCCGGTTTTTTTTTTTAAGTGTTTATTGCAATTTTAGTCATTAATGCCACATTGCAATCAAGAAACCATTTTGTATGAGAAAATTGAATTGAGAATATGAACTATGCAGCAATTGCACCATGTCTTTTGTTGAAACATCTTGTGTAGTAATATTTGAATATTACTTTCCAGTCTTTGATAGTCTGAATGTGCCTCAAAAAAAATAGTTATTTGATTGTTGAGTCATCGTTAGTTTATATTCGATGGTTTAATGACTTCCCCTATCTTAGCTGATGTGTATGCATAGGTATTTGGAAATTACAGCGAGGCATCTATTTAACTTAGGGATCTATATTACCACATTATTCATATCAAACATTTGTAAAACAGTTGGTGCTTTTTGAAGTTAAAATATATCTGCAGTTTACTCTATGAAAAGGTATACATGGATCAATAAAAACATGTCAGATAAAATTCTTCTGTGATTTTCACTGATAACAGGGTAGTAATTTAATGCAAGTGTTTTAGTTTGTATTTCAAGGCACTCTCAGGTTTTTACATGTTTTCAAGTGGATTGCTCATGTTCCGAGGTTGCTATCATACAATTGATCACCCAGGCATTTAAGAGTGCATAACGACACCCGATTTTCTATTTCAGCAGGCAACTGCTTCAGTGCAAGGGCAGGTTTCTCAACACCCCTTCTTCCTCACCGAGCCCATCAGTGAAGTTCAGTGAAATGAATAACATAATTGGTGGTTGGTTCAATCACTACCAGTCTAGACTAGCCCAGACGCATCAATTAGAGGGGGCTGTCTTTTAAAGGGAGAGTGCAACCGAAACAAGCAGGGCATTATTGATACTGATCTTTAAAAGTGCAAATCCAGCTTGGCAGATAAAAAAAAAAAAAAAAAAAAATAAGGCGGGGAACTGGGGTGGGGGTGCGTTGCGGGAAGAAAAGAGAAAGAAGTGAACTGGAGATTTCGGACACAGAGGACAGGAAGCTTGAGAGAAAAGGAGAGGATAATGAGTGAAATGCAATGCAGCACCTCCTTGGAACACACAGTTACAATTCAGTTCACAGGGCACACTGGCTCACCGTATTTTTAACTAGATTCTCTCCCCACCTCCTTTTTAAAAATTCCTTTTTTGCCTCTGTTTCCAAAGAAATGCCAGCTCAAAACCAAGGCAGTTGGAAATTTAACAGCTCTAGAAAGCTCTAGTGAGAATAAAGCCAAATAATATGAACCAGCCAAAACTCTTTTTGCAACATTTTTCCCCAAAAGAAAAGTACAGAAGATATTTCTTTTCAAGTCTCTAATTCTACCTTAAAAAAAAAAATGTGTACTAATGAACAGTATTCAGTTTAAATCTAGCACCTGGGAACTAATATTATAGGCAAGACACCTTTAGGTAAACAGCTCATAATTTTCCATTGAATACAGTAAAATTATAAAGAATGTAACAAAGGCTTTGGTAATTTGGTAGAGGGGCTTTTTGGTGAAAAAAAGACAGATGATTTAGAAAGCGAGGAACACATCAAGCCTCAGGGAAAGAACATTTTTGATTGGTATTAATTAAAACACTGCTAATATATTCTAATAAAATCAAATTTAACATTCTAAACGAATCCTCTTGGTATGTCAAAGGAAAAGAAAAGTATTATCTTATTTGCATCTCTGCAATCCAAATGCATTTGCTCATTCAGCAGAATTAATTTTTATCACCAGCCTGTTTAATCTCCTCACAGATTTAGTCAAACTTATTCTTTCAAACTAGAAAGGATCAGGGTGGGGAATCCACGGACGGTATCGGAAGACTAGTGACTGTATTTAGTACTGGCTTTATATTTTACGATGTTCTTTCTCTTCATTCGCTGTAGTGGGGTGTGGAGGGAAACGGTGAGACCGCAGTGAGAATGATGAACGGCTCGTTTTTCCTCTTTCTCTCCTTCTACCTGCCAGATTATTTAAGAATTTCAACTGCCAAATTATACGAATGCCATTTATTTATGTGACTGGTGTTGGTCTGTTGATTAATGTCTAATGTTTTTCTAATTTCAGCCTTTAATTGACTGAAAATTCCTAATGAAAAAGGCTCTTAAGCCAGAAACCAATTGCCTTTTATCGGTTATTCCCAACTGTAGATCTTCTAAGAGAAAGTGGGGAAGCGAATGTAAAATTTTATTCACGACCAACTGCGTTCTTTGTTCCATTTTTAAGTCAAAATTTCTCCAGGAAAATTTCACATTTTTATGAAACAGCAAGTTTTATGTTCCTTATTGTTAAACTCTCACAACTGATAAAATCATCCCAAAATGACATCATAACCAAAATGCTTCTCTCATTAGTCTACCATGACTGTGATATCTTATGTAAATACGTGACTAACAACAACAAAAAAAAAATGAATGGGCCATAAATACTGAGGACCATATTTATGTGTTTCCAAAGTGAGGGGTTCTGCGTCCTATCAAGGAGATGTAAACTACTGACTACACTACTGATGATGCTGGCTTTTTGCTCCATTGCCTTTTCAAGTCTTCAACGTAAAAGAGCAATCGCAGTTCGGTTTCACATGCATTGTTCTATAATCCAGGCAATAAATGCTAATTAGTAATGCTCAAGGATCCGACCATTCAGAGTAATTATCATAATTTACTTCTTCCTTGTTAAAGGCATTCCTTGCTGATTAGAAAAAAAAAAAAAAAATTAAATCGTCATTTTACCATTGCACTGCAGTGGAAATGCACTAGAGAGATGTTCAAGGTATAGTAACACGGTGGCGTTTGCATTCCAAGTCACCGACCTGTGCCTCTTAGCTTATTACAAATGGAATTGCCACTGAGTTTCTAAGAAGAAATTCATGTAAATGCATAAAGTTTGGCGTGTAGACCAGGAATATATGATTTTATTTTACAAACCCCAGGGCTCCACCTTCCCGGCCCACCCTCTTTCTAAAACCACTTACTGAGCAGAACAAAGGAAATTGCTAACTATAGAGGCATCATTAAGTGTGAACTGCAACAGCATGATAAAGTATGTGATATGACAACATATTTTATTGCACAAAAGTGCAGATAATTAAATAATTCAATAGTAACCCTGACTAATTAGCAGAAAGATCTTGAAGGAGGAATCAAGAAAATGGAGCCAATCACCTTGAATAATATGCTTCGTTCTCCAAGATCACAAATTTATTTTGGTTATTTGATGATTGATTAACTCATATAGAAAGATGAGGACAAAAGCCTATTTCTCAAAGCAGAGCTTTGATCTGGTGTCCTCTTTAGGACAAATTAATCATATGTTTTAGAAGTGCTGAATTTAATGTAGGGCTTTCTGTCTTCAGTCAAAGATATAATCTGCCATTCTGTTGAACATTTCTCTATTATCAATTGATCTAAGAAATTATCAACCCTTAGCTTCTTATATCGCTGCCTCAGAATATAGATGTAGCCTCGTTCACATTTTCTAATGAGTCTCCTGTTGAAGTTTGTTTCTTATTGCTTGAAGCAAATAAATATCATGGGCACAGAAGGAACAGAATAAATAACCGTGCTGAATATTATATATGGTGAAACCTTTCCCCCTTCCTTTATCAAGGTAATATTCCTAGTGTTCAAAAGCTAAAGAGAGAGCTTTAGCTTTTACTTGAGGGTTGTAAGCACATTAGAGGAATAATTCCCTTTGGATACTCTACAGAAGGAGCCACCTGCAAAATGTTGATGCTGTTATTGAAGTCTCAAGTGGAATCAGCTTTCAAAAAATTAGATATTAGATACATCCGATATAATTTGCAATGTGTAATTATACTAATGTGCATATAGTTGTCTGTTGGTTTACATATTGACTACTTGAGTTTTTTTCTTTTCTTTTCTTGTGCATTTCTCATCATTGAAATGGTTCCTTAGTAGAATCTTTTTAAAATAAGCTTATTTTAAAAAAATTCTTTAGTTAATATAGGAATATGAGGACTCTATAATCTGTGTTCTTATGCAAGAATAAATATGTGTGACCTAGAGGTTGGAAATTAATTATCTCTAAAAGGGTTATGATTGTGGACACTTGCTTAATTTGTAAAATATTTGCTACTCTTGATTGATTTAGTCTTTTTCCTGACTTTAGATAACTTGAAGTAATTGAGAATATTAGGATAATAATGTTATTCATTTGTTTTAAGAAGAAATTCATTTCCTTTGTTGAAATAACAAAATAGAATGCCAGGGAAATGACCTTAGGCAGAGATAATAATTTTAATTTAACCAAAGTAATCAAAACAGTAACAATAATCAGCAATTGTTTTTATTGTTTTTCACTGTTTTGCATGGCACATGTTGAATACTGAAACTCTGCCTTAGGTTATTTATGCACTAACATCAACTTCCCTTTTGACGCCTTGACATGATGTCCAAGGTCTACTGACAGCCCCACTGGAGAGCCTCCTTCCAGGGAACTGAGCCCTGAAGAGCTACCTATTAAGGAGTAGCCCAGGCAGAGCAACAGCGAGTTGGCTGGTCAGCCTGGTAGTTGACTCAGTAGGTGAAGAGGCTCTTGTTGCAAATTTGGAGAATCATTACCATCAGGTCACAGAAGGACCCTGACTGAGCAAGGCAATACAAGGGTCTTGATTTATGCTTACAAGTTTGGGAGACAAAAAGGATTCTAAGAGAGGCTTATATCGAGATGATACGAGATATGACTCATTGCAATTGAGTAGGCATAGAGCCCAAAGAAAGCTGATTTGTAGAACAGTTGACTCATAGTAGACACCTAGAATATGGTCATTCACATATTTATACTATCCATTTCTCAAAATTTGTTTTAATAATGGAGTTCCTATTAGAAAAGAGACATTTTGCATGATGTGTAGCTCCTAATACCAAAGAAATACAAGGTTTAGTTTTCACTTGCTCATGTATTCAAGGATTTGCCATTATTAGATATCCAAATGAGCCACAAAAAATTGTGTGAAATGTTATTCCTTAATATATAACATTTTAATTTATTAAAAAATGAGTTTTACAAATGTGTATCAAAAGCTTAGCACTCCATCATCCCTGTCAATGTTCACAAAATAATACATTCTAAAATCTTAAGATGTATATTTAATTACTCATCCAAGATCAGTTATTGCATGCTTAATTAGAAAAATACCTATTAACATTTAACACTTAGTTATTTTGCAGATTGAAAAACATATTATACCTGCCATCTAGAGAGCCAACATCCTCAGTATATCCACAGTGGTTAGGGGTTAGGGCAAAAAGCAGTCATGTGTCATAGTGTACCCCTTTTGGTGTGCCTGACTTAATAGACGTCTTCGCTGAGTAAGCATGATGAAGAGGCTGATGAGAAGGTCTTCAGTTAAATTAACGTCTACCTGAAAAGTATATTTTATTCATATCAACTTTTATAAAATAAAAAAGAGAAACATTAATAACAGCTCTTCTCAAATACCCTTATATTTAAAATGCATGGGTTGGATTAGTTGGGCTGTAAATTCTTTTACAGCTTTAAGAATTTTTGAAGTCATTCTAAAGTATGGAGGCATAGGAACAACTCCAGGACCAGTGAATCCAGAGCTTATTTGTTCCAACAGTTGTCCTTCAAAGTTATATTTGATTCCACCTCCACGTTCTGTATTTACTAACATATTTTGCATTGATGCTAAAACAGTAGGGACTGGAGTTCATTTTCAGGAAGGGGCAGTAACAGAAAAGAACAGCTGAAGAATGAAAAAAGCTACACAGTGGGAGAAGCAAATTCTTGATCTGAGTTCTAAGCCCATTTCTCTCAATTAACATTAACATAGAAGAAACCCCGACAAGCACCTGCCTTTCTATTTTAAGACTATATTCTTTAGGGCTGCCTTCATTTAATTTCTTGCAGTATGGTTTGTTTTTTTCCATTGGATTAACTCCTTTGAGTTTCACATTTTTCCTTCCACTTGATTCATTTGAATCATCTTAATATTCCTCTCGGAAGCCTACAATAGTTACATTAACACATCATACTTCCCAAATTAAATCTTAACATGTTCAAAGCCACCTGGAAATTGCCCTACCCTATTTTCTAAAACCACTTAGAATGTGTAATCTCTTCTTGAATTAAGTGAGCCTGCTTTCTCTGGCTTCCAAGTCATTGAATATGCTCCAGGATATGCTTTTCCTTTCTGCATAATCTGTCCCCCAACCTCTTCCACACTTTGAAAACCTTCTTCTTATTTCCCTCCTTCCCTCCACCCTTCTCTTTTTTTGTTCTCCTTTCCCCCTTCCTCTTTCTTTCTTTCTTCTTTCTTTCTCTTTTTTCTTTCTTTCTTTCGTTCTTGTTTTTCATTCTTCCCTCCCTCCCTCCCTCCTTCCCTCCTTCCCTTCCCTCCCTTCTTCCCTCCCTTCCCTCCCTCCCTCCCTTCCTTCCTTCCTTCCCTCTTTCTTTCTTTTTTTTTTTTTTATTTTGTTTCTTTCCATACCATGTTCTGTGCCAGGCACTGGGAATACAAAGACAAATACAAGGAATTGACAACATCTAACAATTCTAGTGACTTCATTCAGCCCTGCATTCCTAAGCAGTTATGTACTCACAGCTATCTTACTTTGTTTTCACTCCTTGGATTTATTTGAATGTGTCCTCAATGTCTTGTGTTCTTTTGTTCTTTCCCTATGTGTCCTATTTCAGCAAGTTCCCTGTTGGATAAACCTGAAGCTTTTCTTACACAGCATTTTCTCCCAGAGCCATTAGAGTGGTGTATCACACACACTCAGGCAATGCCATTGCTGACTGATTCTTTAGCAAGGGGAACAATGTAAAACAATGGCATTTTTCTAGTGAAAATGGTCCCCAAAGTATCCTTACATTTATTTATTATTATTAAAGAGTCAATGTGATAACTTTCTGTGACATGTTCTGTTATTTTTTTAGTTGTGTTGATGTTCCTTTCAGCTGGTCCTATAGTCCCCCTCCTCAGGAATGTCTCCCCAGTGCAAGGACAAAGACTGAAGAGACTGCTATATTGATGGACTCTCAAACCAACTATGAAGTTGAAACAAAGAAAGTGATCACCTGAAGACACCTCCTCTGCTAAGCAACACCCCCAAATTGTGCAGCTTCAGCCACTAGAACTCTCAGAACAAGAGACAATCTTTTCAAGAAACAGGAAAACTCAATAATGACATCTAGATTTTCATGAGACAAGAACTTTCCCTTCCTCGTGTGTATTCCTCTGTTTGTACTTAAATTCGTGTGACATTCATTTTTTTCCTAGTATGAATATGCTTATTGTTGCACTTGCTCCAAAATCCCGAATTGCACAAATGTGTTGATATTTTAAGAAACAAAATTAATCCTACAAGGAGAATGATTTTTAGCCACACACTGGGTTGGATCTTAAGAGTGACCTACAGAGGCCGGGGGCGGTGGCTCAAGCCTGTAATCCCAGCACTTTGGGAGGCCGAGACGGGCGGATCACGAGGTCAGGAGTTCGAGACTATCCTGGCTAACACCGTGAAACCCCGTCTCTACTAAAAAATACAGAAAGCTAGCCGGGCGAGGTGGCTGGCGCCTGTAGTCCCAGCTACTGGGGAGGCTGAGGCAGGAGAATGGCGTAAACCCGGGAGGTGGAGCTTGCAGTGAGCTGAGATCCGGCCACTACAGTCCAGCCGGGCGACAGAGCGAGACTCCGTCTCAAAAAAAAAAAAAGAGTGACCTACAGAATAAAAAGTACTTTTAAAATGAAGTAGTGAGGCTATTCAAAAGATAAAATAATCATAGTACCACATTGGTCCACTTGACACTAACCAATCGATCATTATTTTTTTTAATTGAGAAAGCTAGATTCTGTCAGATAAAAAACACTGCTTCTAAAGAGTTTAAATCTAGTTAGAAAAGTTATAGAAACATGTGCAAAGATAAGTAACAGATAGGGTCAGTAGAGGGTAAGATCAAAAACAAAACCAAGCAAAAGATGAGTGCAGGGGAGTTTGCCATCAAGTTGGCAAAACTGGATTATATAGGGAAGAAAGTTCTAAAAGAGGAAAATATGAGATGAACCTTGAGTGGTGTCAAAGATTTAGATAAATGGAAAGGAAGGAGGAAATGGAGTTCTTTAGGTGGATGTCATTGGAGGAGGAAATGAATATATACATCTTGTTGACTTAAACCCAGACATTCAGCAGCTCTCTATACATATCTGGAAAAGACTTTGCACTGTCACCTCCTGTCTCTCACCCCAGGTATTCCTTAGAATTATTATCATATTTCCCTTCCATTAAAGTAAGTAAGGGAGATTGGTGTCAATATGGAGAACCATGATTTTTTCCATTAACCTAATGATAATTGGTATTTATTGAATTCTGTTAAGCATTTTACATATTAACTCACTTAAGCCTTACAGCAGCCTAGCAAAATAGGTATTACTATTCCCATTTTATAGGCAAGAAAACTTGCCAAAGTGCCATATACAGGGCTCACATTCAGGATTGCAGTCGCAAAGCTCATGATCTAAAGTGCTAAGTTGCAATATTGTAATCAATGTCACAATTATTACCCCATTTTATATTCCTTGATATTTTTCCATGGCAAACAAATAGCTATTCCATTTAATAATCACCTAAAACTTTTCAATCTTCTGGTTAAAATTACACGAGATTGATAGAATGTATTTTCATGATAGAAATTTGAAAAAAAATGGGGAATGAAGTTTATCGGCATTTCAGACTTTTTTTTTTTTTGCAAGACTTTGATGAGATTGTTCACTTTTGTCTCCATAAAATCCCAAATCCTTGAGAATAAAAAAGGGGGAGGTTTAAGTCACTTGTTGCAATGCCCTTTTTAATAGAGGCAATAAATCTAAAGGCCATAAATTTAGAGTGACTTACAGAAGATCGAACTTTGGGGTGTGACAGAGTAAGGGATGGAAACCAGGCCCTCCGGTTCACTATCAGTAGCTCTTGCACTAGTCTGCCCTTCCTAAATTAAGTATGCACTTCAATTTGATGAGTGGAAACAGTCTGTCTATAGGTAGTGACCAGGGAGTTTTGTTCGTAGTGGATTGCTTCTGTTCTGCACTGCTTTGGTTTCCCATCTCAATGTAAAAAATAGCTAGCAGTGAAGTCCAGAAGTTGTCAGTAGTTCATCCCCAAAAGAATGCATAATGTCCAAAGTTTTATGTGTATAATGTCTTCAATGGTGTTTTTAAGTTATTTCAAATTCTTAGTTCACCTTCATAAATCATATCTAATGAGCATCTTCTTAACCAACTTTATGCACAGTATATGTTTGTACGTGCTTCTGCACAAATGTTTATACATGACTGTTTCCATAGTACTTATGTTTTTAAAAATATTCAGTCATTTCCTATTATAATCCTCACGTATCCATGTAACTGACTCAAAAATACTTCAGCCATAAAAAGCTAAAATTGAGCAAATCTCATTCTTCTTATCCATCCCCTTTGCATGTGACTGGCATTTAGTAATGATTAATAATGTGGTCAGCTGAATAACAGAGGTTCAAGACACAATTCTGTCCCAAAGGAGTCAGCTAAGCTGGGTCTACTTATGGACAAACATCTAAATGTGTGGAAGTATCTGATATTTGACTATGGTAAATTTCCACTTAGCTTGCTAGCATTGTCAGACATAGATCTTCTCATGGCTCTGGCCGTCCTGTTTTCAGCATGATAATTGCTGGCGACATCTCTTACAGTTCTTATTAAATGAGTTCATAAATAAACAGGGATTTTTTGTAAAGAGCAGCCAAGCATAAAGTGTGACTTTGTTGACATTTTACGTGACTTTGTCATATGTTCCTAACCCCCAATAAAAGCAATGTTGCATCAACTGTGAATTTGTGTTGATTTCTTGAAAAAGTATGCTCTTATAATTTATTTGTTTTCACTAGTATATATCAAAGGTAGTTTCAGGATCCACAAGGAACAAGTCAGCTAATGTGATAGGAAAATTTAAATGTAGAGACAACTTCTAAAGGATCCCATGTTACCTTTAAATAAAAGGTACTGTCATCTACCAAGTCAAAAATCAAGGTCTGGTCCTTTGTCTCTCCCATTTCCACCAGCCATGGTCAATCACTCAGGTAATCTTTTGATTTTTTTCTCTTTCTGTTATTCAGATATGTCTACTTCTCTCCATCTGTGCTACTGCATTAAAGTACAACTCTCATTTCTCAGCTGGACTATGTACCATGCCTCCAGTTTTCCTCTTCACACTGCCAAGGGGCAGCCAGGGAAATCTCTCTAAACCACAAATATGATGGTATTATTCCATGGCTTCAAATGCTTCACTGGCTTCCCATTGCCCTTGAGATATCGTGATACCTAAAACCCTTCATGCCCAGATCCTGGCTCCAATAGTCCTCTCTGGACTCATCAGCTCTTCAGCCCCTCTGTGATTCTAGGCTGGTGCCATCCACCTGCCTTTTCTTAATGTTCCCTCTATCTTCTGCGCTTTCTCACATACTTCAGCTTCTACCTAGTACTTTCTCCACTACATCTTCCAAACTCCATCGCTCGTCCTTTACATCCCATCCTAGAAGTCATTTTCTCTGGAAAGTTTTCACCCCAACCTCTACCACCGCTAAGACTAGCTTCCCCACCTAGGTGCTTTCATGTCATTCTGAGCTTACCTCTTATTAGCACTTATCATCCAGTGTCGTGCTCATATTTGAACATGAGATTCTAGAACTGCACCATTCAACAAGGTAGCCACTCACCATATGTGGCTATTTCAATTTAAATTAATTAATATTAAGTAAAATTAAAACTTTAGTTCCTCAGTTGCATTGTTCACATCTCAAGTTCTCAACAGCCACATGCAACTGGTGGCCACTCTGTTGAACAGCACAGATATAGAACATGTCTATCACTGAGAAAGTTCTATTGGACAGTGCCGCTCTAGAAGATAAATGCTACGTTTTGCTTGTTATTTTATCCTCTAGACTTGCAGCCCTTTCTTAACTGGGGTTTGCTATGTGAACAAAGATATGATTTGAATGATATTTTCTCAATTCTCCCAAGAATGATATATTAAAAAAAAATTTTATATGCAAAGGAAGGAAAATAATTCAAATAATTCATTATGTGTAAAGATGCTCAGAGCATTAGGGTTCAATTCTAGTATAAAACCCTGCTCAGGAAAGTCTACAATAGCCTACCACAATGCTTGGCATCAAAAGTACTTCATAAATGTCTGCTGAATGAATATCACATCTGGACACATAGAGACAGTTAGTTTTATTAATTTTCACCTAGATGTGTAGAGTCATGTAGGAGACATGTCTTTAGATTCCAAAGGGCCCCTTTTCTAGAGAATGTGATAGATAATTTTTTTTTCAATTTCGTCCTAAGGATAGGTGAATTGTATTGCAGCAAAAGATTACCTATTATTTCACTTTCGTCTGATGTTTCCACAGACCAAAAAAAGAGAAGAGAATTGAGCTCTTATTAAGTGAATGAGATGAACATAAAAATGATTAAAGGAGGTAGCTGATTTGATACATCCTATATCTTTTAGGAATTGGCCAAAGTTTACTAAAAATATTAAGTATTTACTGAGCACCAAGTATGTGCTGGGCACTTTGTTCAGTTTTGAGGATACAGGAATGAACAAGATGGACACAATTCTCACACTCATAGTAGATAACACTAATATGATTATTTCAGTTCCTTACTGCACTGTATCCAAAGCATGAGTTTTAAACCTTGGCTGTACATTGTAACCACCTGGGGAGTTTTGAAAATACTGATACCTAGGTCAGATTCTGATTTAATTGGTGTGAATGTGGCCTGGGAATTGGAATTTTCTGAAGCTCCCCTGGAGATCGGAATGTGCAGCCAAAGTTGAGAACTATTGACTTATGGGAACATAATCTTAGACTCAGCTCAGAAAATTGAGAGTTTTTGGTATTAATAGTTGATAGCATATTAGAACAAAAACCATTTGTTTAACACATTTTTGTTTATTCCTCAGAATATAAACTGATACTTAACAGTTACTGAGTTGTCCAGGTCAAACAGCCAGGTCATGATTGAGGTAAGACCTGACCCCCAAGTTTCTGATTTTAACGCAACACTCTTCCTGCTACACTAAACTATCTCAGGGAAGTGGAAAATATAATTATCTTCAAGTCAAGACCAATATGCACTGTGGTGATAATTTTTAACAGCAAAATTGAATTTGGACCAATTTGAATCCCATATACTCAAATAATTCTGCTAATTTGCTAATCAAATGTGAAAATGCAACTCCTTAAAAATATACATATATATATATGTCCATAAAGAGGGTACAGGAGATGCTCATTTCCCCAGGAATCCTGAGCACATTTTACAAATTCAAAATCAATATACATATATTAAACTCCATTAGAAGGATATTTTGCCTTTAAACTTAAATTACTCAATAGCAGAAATGGTAGTGGGAAGACAAAATTAAAAATTGCATTGTGCTCTCGTATTATCTGTCCCCACCCAACTTATTATATTACCTTCCATTCCATTTCATGTCTCGCAGTACAGGTAAAATTGACAGTCTGTCCTCATGAGAAAAGTTGACATTAAAAAATAACCACTATAAAAAATAGTTACTTCTCATAGTTACCACTGTGCACCACTTTTAGATTCTACTCATAGATCAAGAGAATCCCGGAACTCTGTCATCAAATCTGCTCTTCTTCCTCCGTATAAAACCACATAGTGAAAATATGCCGTTCCATATTTTAAAGGCATCGAAATAAAACTAACGTCCACATACTTCCATCAAAATGCATTTCAGTGTTTGAGATTCTACACAGTTGGGAAATTCTTATTTCTATTCCAAATCCCTCACGCTGTAGTTTAATCCCATTTTCTCTTGTTCCCTGTGGAGAGAAAGAACAGCCGGCCTCCATTCTTTTAAACTCAATCCCTTCATGTCCTTAAAGACAACTACCTACCAACCTTCTCTTCTCTGGAACAAATAAGAACAGTTCTCATCAGGAAAATGTCTCTCTTGGATTGTGCATATTCACTGCCATATCACAGATATTCATGCTCATCACATAATGCTCATAACGAAAACAAGCCAAGGCCAAGAGCAAAAACAAGCAAATGTATCATTGTTTTCATGAATGAAGTTACAGAACCAGTAATAG
This sequence comes from Rhinopithecus bieti, assembly GCF_001698545.2. Classification (NCBI taxonomy): domain Eukaryota; kingdom Metazoa; phylum Chordata; class Mammalia; order Primates; family Cercopithecidae; genus Rhinopithecus; species Rhinopithecus bieti. Next base: position 816,606 of record NW_016827192.1, on the reverse strand, counting down.
ACAAACTGAATAAATAGTTGAAAGTGATGATCTTCCAATAATTGTGTGCCAAAATTATCATAATTTCTTTTACAAGTATTGGCAATGTGTTGCTTTTAGAGAGGTGAATTAAAAATTAAATGGTTAGGTTTCAATTTCCTTTATTCAAGTTCTCCCCATGCCCTGCAATGGAATATTCCATTCAGCATTCCACAGCAGGAACCACCATTGCTTTGACAAAAATAGATACAGTATTGGAACATTCAGTCAATGGAGTAATCCAATTGTCTGAACATTCTTTTCTGCTTTGTCATTTACATTTTAATAAATCCCAGAATATGTCAAGCTGTATCCAGTCGTACCAAGTGTAGCTAACCACATGCAGTTACCAGATGCAATGAGGGAATCATAACATGCAACTCCTACAATGAATCAACATTTGGTTTGTGTATATTTTTAGACTCCTACATTTTAAATAGGGATACTTTTAAAAATGAAAATAGATATTTTGAAAAATCCGTTAGTATATTCAGCTTTTACAAAGGAAGCTGTGGGCAAAGGGTGCTGTATTTAATTGATCTAGGAATTCTGGCATCTGCTAACCTCAAGGACAACACTATATATAGATAACAACAATGTGAAATGTCAAATTATTATCTTATGCCTATTTCTCTGCCAGTTTACTCTCTCTTCATTTAGGAGAATCAGACAAAATATATATATATATACACACACATACATATACACACATATATATCATATACATGACATATATATAAAACATATACATATATATGTTTGTTTTTTTTTTTTTAGACAGAGTCTCACTCTGTCACCCAGGCTGGAGTGCAGTGGCATGATCTCAGCTGACTGCAACCCCCACCTCCTAGGTTCAAGCGATTCTTCTGCCTCAGTCTCCCAAGTAGCTGGGACTACAGGTGTGAGCCACTGCACCCGGCCTCAATTTTTGTGTTTTTAATAGAGACGGGTTTTCACCATATTGACGAGGCTGGTCTCAAACTCCTGACCTCATGATCCACCCACCTCAGCCTTCCAAAGTGCCAGGATTACAGGCATGAGCCACCGTGCCCGGCCGATAATCATATTTTAAAGACATTTGACATTTGACATTCCATGATGTCAAGACTTCAGGCAAACCAGTCCTAAAAGATGTATGTGTGTGTGTGTGTGTGTGTGTGTGTGTGTGTGTGTGTGTTTATTAACCTATATACATAACTTAGTCTATGCATATATCAGCCACCAAGTTTTTTCAACACTTTGAGAAGTTTGTTATCCTGGCTTAAAAGAGCCTAGTGAATTTTTACAATGGGGTTAGAGCTGTAATGATGATGAAATGAGCTTCAGCATGTTGGGTTGGGGATCCCTAAGTGGCAGGTACATGCTTAGAAAGGAGGGTTGTCCAAAGATGAAATTATTAAGACTTGTCTCTCCTAGTAAAAATCACATGGGACATTACACTTGGCTCTGGTTATACCCTTTGTAATTAATTATCTAAGTCACCTAAGTTAGCCCATTAGATAAGTCCCATTTTAAGTTTTTCTTCTCAACCTTCTGATTATTACCCTTTAGGATAATGACTGCCGAAAGTCCCAGGTTATTTCCTGACATCAGGTAAATCTGATTAGGGTTAAATTGTGATATATTCAAGGACTAAAAGGAACCACCAAAAAATTTTTTGTTTCTTTTTTTGCTGGTGCTTAGAGCAGTTTAAATGCTTGCCACAGGGATTGTGAGCAGTGCACCATGATTATTACAGTACTCAGCATTAGGTATTGTGTTGAGGAGGCTGTATCATAACTTACTAATAGTGGGAGGGAGAAAATCAAAAGTGCAGTAGCATTGTAATACACAAGTGACATTGGCAGAATTTCTTGATTCCCAGAGTTTTTTCTTACTCTGCTTATAGTGTGATAACTGGCAGATTTAGTGGAAAAGTAGGAATGAGCCAATAGTAGAATAATCACAATATCTAGAAAAGGACCTCTGCAACTTATCTTGAAGGCCTCTAGAAAAGGACCTCTGCAACTTCCCCATGCACTTAGAGTAACATCAACACTTGCTCTCATCAACTACTGTCATGATTGCAGACTCTGGCTTATTCAACGGACTTGAATTAATAAACTAAGCCATCAGCATTAGGGAGAATTTGGGGAGGAATGTTAGACAGTGAAGGTCAAGAGACACATGTTCACGGTTTCATTTTTATGAATCAAAGGTGCTATGTTCTAGATCTAACTCTATTGATAATTATTTCCTTTACAAGTTCTGTAGTAGAGTCAGCTCTTCAGTAGGAAGAGAAACAAGGTAGTTGACTTGTTCTTACTTTACAAAGATTTTGAATGTAAATATGGTAGAGTGTTTTGAGAAGGTCTTTAGATTACACACAACTGGATTTTAAATACCCAGGTTAACAGAGAGGAGCAGGGTGCAGATGTTGTAAAAAATGAATATGGTCTTCAGAATGTGCCTTAGATGCTCACTTCAGTCAAATTCCCTTTTTGATTCTAGGTTCACAGACTTTCACTGATGAAGAAGCCACAAAGGCCATCTAGTCCAATTCTTATCTTTTGCTTGAATTTTCTGTTAGCTTATAATGGACCACATTCCTGATCAGCATTTCCTTCTTTGGACAACCCAGATCATTTGAATTCTTCCTTCCTTCCTTCCTTCCTTCCTTCCTTCCTTCCTTCCTTCCTTCC
>NW_016827192.1:742993-811332 GCF_001698545.2 Rhinopithecus bieti | reverse complement strand
TTTTTTTTTTTTTTTTTTTTGAGAGTCTCGTTTTGTCACCAGGCTGGAGTAGAGTGGCACGATCTTGGCTCACTGCAACCTCTGACTCTCTGGTTCAAGCGATTCTTTTGCTTCAGCCTCCTGAGTAGCTGGGATTACAGCCACATGCCACCATGCCCAGCTAATTTTCTTTTTTTTTTTTTTTTTGAGTAGAGACAGGGTTTCACCATGTCGGCCAGGCTGGTCTCAAACTCCTGACCTCAGATAATCCACCTGCCTCGGCCTCCCAGTGTGCTGGGATTACAGACGTAAGCCACTGAGCCTGCCGAATACTTTTTCTTTATATTGAATCACAAAGGCATTGTCTTTCATTGTTTCTTATTTTACCCTTAGGAGATATAGTGTAAGTCTGTTAAGTCTAATTTCTCTTCTATTTGTCAATCCTACAGATATGTAAAAGAAGAAATCATGTTCGGTCCAGAGTCATTTTTCTCTGGGCTGCACACCCTTAGCACTTTCAGTCATTCCTCCCATGGCATTATTTCACATACCTTTGTCATTCTTGTGTGTCTCCACACTCAGTTGGTTTGGTTGCCTTGTTAAATGTGCTACTCTGAATTGAATGCTTTTTTCTAGATGTGGAGTGACAAATGGGAAGAAATGAGTGATGATCACCTTTAAAAATTTTTTCCTTAAGTACTGGATTTCCGGGAATAAAACTCCTATTAATCTTTTTAGCAACCATCTATCAGTATTGATTCAACTTATCTTACTATCTATTAAAGCACTTAAGTCTTTTCTATACATGCTGCTGTCAAACTCTATTTCCCTCATCCTAAAATTCAGCTCATCATTCCATCTCTGAATATTTTTTTATCCTAAGATATCTGCTAAATTAGATGTTTTTCTCAGAGTCATCTTATTCAAATGTTTGACTCAAACTTACCAAAAAGAGATCATAAGAAGCTTAGTCAAATCACATACTGAAGTTAGGATTCCAAATGTCATTCCCCAAAACTATTAGTCTAATAACTATAAAAGAAAGAAGTAAAGTTAGTCTAGAATGGTTAGTTTTGTTTGTTTGTTTTCATTGGCCTCATATTTACATGTTTTGTTTTGTTTTGTCTTAACTACTGATGCTAGGAAGCAGCTATCTAGATAAATGATGCATAACCAGAGAAAGTTGATCTGGGATCAACATTTTGCTTCAGGTAATCAAAAAAGGCAACATTCTGTATGTGAATAATTGAGATTACTATAGTGCATACATTGATGTTTTAAATAACTGGATTTTTTCTTTCTTGCTGTCTTATTGGGTTGATAATTATCCTTACTTGAAAGAGGAGATTTAGGGTAAGTAGAGTAGGAAATCTTTTGTCTGTACTATTTATGGATATTAACATGTCTACATATCCTTAAAACTTACCTACCCCACAAAATAAAGTACAAATAAATGTGATTCAAAATACATGTTTTGGCTTCTCACTGTAGTAACAATCCTCTATATAAGGTGAGTATGATCTGGCACCTATTCAAGGGGCTTATCTACCAAAGTGCCTAAAGAAATTAATAGCAAGGAATTTCGACTCCATTAGAAATCTTAAAATGAATTGAAATTCATGAAAAAGCAGTTTCACAATCTGGCTCCAGAAGACAGAATTCTTAGCAAGGCTCCAATGTACTATGCTGTTGCATGGTGATGTGTATTGGGTCATTGAAAGCACCCTTTTCATTCCTGCCCTCACTCCTGTGCTGAGAGTTGGCAATTCTCTGTATTCCATTTGATTTTGCCCTTCCTTCTTTCCTTTTTCTCTATCTTTCCTTCTCTTATTGGTATTTCATCTTTCTTTTTTCACTAATTTTCTGAAAAGTCATGGTTCTTTTTTATGATTTTTTATTTTTTATTTTTATTTTTAATTGAGATGGAGTCTCGTCCTGTCACCCAGGCTGGAGTGCAATGGCGCAATCTTGGCTCAATGCAACCTCTGCCTCCCGGGTTCAAGCGATTCTCCTGCCTCAGCCTCCTGAGCAGCTGTGATTACAGGGATCTGCCACCATGACCAGCTAATTTTTTGTATCTTTAGTAGAGATGGGGTTTAACCGTGTTACCTAGGCTGGTCTTGAACCCCTGACCTCATGATCTGCCCGTCTCAGCCTCCCAAAGTGCTGGGATTACAGTCGAAAGCCACAGCGCCCAGCCAATTATGGATTATTTAAGAGCCATTACTGCTTGAATTTGGTGTACATACATATTAGCTTTACTTCTGATGCTACTATTGTTCCCTTAAAACTTCATTTGAGTAAACCAATGTTAAAATTACATCTAAAGCTTCATGTAGGAAGTCATATGGATTCTGTACCCTCCTTAAAGAAAAGGAAGAAAGAAAGAAAAGATGAAAGAAAGAAAGGAAGGAAGGAAGGAAGGAAGGAAGGAAGGAAGGAAGGAAGGAAGGAAAGAAGGAGCCTTTTCTAGATGGTTTCTATGTTTTTTCCTTGAGTTACTTGCATACTTTCCTCTTTTGCTGTCTGGTTTATTTGACAGGGGAAAAGATTAAATACTTAAAAGCCGTCCCAACCCTTCTTTTCTGTTTCAATGAGTATCACTATTCACTTTCACTATTGTCCACAAGACCACTACTCATATTCACCAAGTGGTTCTTCAACTAGACTGTGCATTAAAATCACCTTGGAGAGCTGGTAAACCACAGGTTGTCAGGTCTCCTCCAGAGTTACTGATCCAGCAGGTATGGGATAGAGGCCTGGGATTTACATTTTTTCTAAGTTTCTAGGGGTTGCTGCTGTTGTAGGTCCTGGGACCACACTTTGAGAAACATTGCTCTAATTCTAAACCATGATTTCATCCTTTCTCAACCATGTCTTCCATAGGATAAATAATCCGCAGTTCTTTTTTTTTTTTTTTTTTTTTCTGAGACGGAGTCTCGCTCTGTCGCCCGGGCCCTGGTAGTGCAGTGGCCCCCCCGGATCTCGGCTTCACTGCAAGCTCCGCCTCCCGGGTTTCACGCCAATTCTTCCTGCCTCAGCCTCCCCGAGTAGCTTGGGACTACAGGCGCCCGCCACACCGTCGCCAGCTAGTTTTTTTGTATTTTAGTAAGACGGGGTTTCCAACAGTGTTAGCCAGGATGGTCTCCGATCCTCCTGACCTCGTGATCCGCCCGTCTCGGCCTCCCAAAGTGCTGGGATTACAGGCTTGAGCCACCCCGCCCGGCCAATTCTTTTAACTTTTTTAAAAAATACCATCTATTTCTAGAACTCTTAACATCAGGGTAGCTTTTCTCTGAACTGTTTCTGAATCTATCCTTAGCTGGATGGCTAGAACTAGATACCGGGCTGTAGGTAATTCTGATGTAATAAAAATACAAACTCCTTATATTTTAGTGATTTCTCTCAAAGGGTTAGAGCAACATGTTTTCATCTATTATTTAGTTTGTCTGCCTAGTAGTCATATGATATTATCTCATTTTGGTAAAGGAAATATTTGGGGTAGGAATATTGAGCAGATACCATGAAGACATGCAGGACAACACTTGAACCCAGTTTTCCTGACTCCTGGTTCACAAGTCTGTCTGAATTTTTGGAGGATTTTTGTAAATTTTAAAATCCAAAGTCCAGTTCAGTTCATTGAATCAAGGTGAACTGCCTCGGCCTACTAATACACTGTTTAAAAGGGATAAATTTGCTTGATTTTGAGTCCAAATTGTTATTGGCTGTGGCTGATTTAAATCATTCTCTTCAAACAATATGAAAAACTCGAAGTCTTTTACCTAGACTTTTATTTGTTTATTTTTATTTTATTTTATTTTATTTTTGAGGTGGAATCTCGTTCTGTCACCCAGGTTGGAATGCAATGGCGCAATTTCGGCTAACTGCAACCTCCGCCACCCAGGTTCAAGCTGTTCTCCTGTCTCAGCCTCCCGAATAGCTGGGTTTACAGACAAGAGCCACCACACCTTACTAATTTTTGTATTTTTAGTAGAGATGGGGTTTCACTGTGTCGGCCAGGCTCACCTCGAATTCCTAACCTCAACTGATCCACCTGCCTCGGCCTCCCAAAGGGCTGGGATTACAGGCCTGAGCCACTGCGCCCACCCCTGGACCTTTATTTTTATCACCACAGGTAATGTCTTTACACTGAGATCCTACCTCTGGCTTTCAGTTTACTAAGCATATTAATGTGGGTGCAGTGTGTCCCAAAATTTTACCTCTTGTAGTAAAATAGCTTTCTGCCTCTACAAGTTGATTAGGACATTGTTTCATTGTTTCCAATCTTGCTATTCACAAGATAATTAGGAATTTCTACATTTATCATTTGCTTGATTTTATGTACATACTTCCACTTGCAAAAATGAGAAATAGAGATTAGAGGGAAAGCAGTTTCTCCACCTACCAATTTTATTATTTACATGATCTCAAAGTCCTTTGGCTCCTTAAGCCCCACGGTCCCCTCTCTGCTTTTCTTACATCCTGTCTTGTCTTCCCATCATGACAAAATAGTGAAGAGCCTGACAGCTTATAAGGCCATAAAGTTGGATTAGATAGGTTTTTAAGGGTCTTATTGTTTGCCCCTAAACCATTATTGCAAAAGTGAAAGGCTCCAACTGTTCCACTGACACACAAATTGCCATCAGCAAGGTATTAGAAGGAATCTCATTTATTACCACCAAGGAAATAAATAACACCAATGGACTGAGTGTCTTTCATCCAAATTAGACTAACCAAATCAATTCAAATCATTAGAATACATTATATCCAATTAAATATAAATCTGCCTTGGAAATAGCCACTTACCTGCTTGCCCAGAGCAATGTAATGCTTTATGCTAAACTAACAGTTTAAGAAATTATAGAATTGACTCGCAAAATATTTTAATGAGTTGTTACATATTTTTATACTTAATTCATTCAATAAACATTAATTTAGGACCTACTATGTCCTGGGAATACAAAGATGAATAATACATAATCCTTGTCGTCAAAGAGCTTACCTCATTAGGGGAAACAGACATGTAAAAAATGCTGACCCTTAGTAACATTTGGTCTCTGGAAAATTAATGGTGTGAATTTCTGCCGATTCAAGCATCGGGGGACAGTGGGAAGATGAAGAGACTAGAGAAAATATCTAGAAGAAAGTAAAAGATGAAAATTTGAGAGAGATTGCATAAAGGATTACATCTAATGCCTTCTAGCGGACATGGAAATACAGGTTTAAGTTAAGTTGAACATAATGAAGAAGGTTTGCCTGTGTAGGAGTGGTAAACAATGTATTCCAAAATCAAATAGAAATGACTTTCTGATTACCAAAAAGGTTGAGTTACCTGTGATCCCATTCCATCTGTTCTCATGGATAATTATACCAAATATGCTAAAAACGTATTTGCAAGGGAATCACTGGCAGTGGTGGAAATATTCACATTCTTCGACTTATGCTTCTATCCCCTAGATAGTCCATTTACTTAAGTAATAATATGCTCTTTCCTTTATATATCAAGCTTTAACTCACCTACATTTAGGTGAAGACACATGTTAAAGACACACAGGGAGTCAGTCACCCACACTTTCCTTAAATAATGGCCCTGTTCTCTTTAAACAATGGCATTTGGTAGGTGGCCAGCTGGACTTAGCCTGGACTATCTGAGATTACGGTACATAGTGAGGACAGACAAGTGTTTGTGGAGTAGAAACTAACTGATCTATATAAGGATTGAGTTTACGACATCTTGAACGCCAAGTCCAAACCAGCTGATTATAGAATCATACTACGTAAGAAGATTATCTTCTTCATTTTCGGTTTTCAGCATCTTCTTTGAAAAGGCTCATTCCCCACTGAATCTCTTAATTGAGATGAAGTGCTGAGTTTGAGAACCCCCCACCATGGTGGGTCACCGGGGTTTTTTTAGACATTTTAGAGAAAACAGATCTACAGTGAAGTATCAAGTTCACTGAATGTACAACCACATTGACTCCAGAAGTGAAATAACCTTAAAATCAATGCTGAGAAAAATATTATAAGTAGCCTTTGAACCCTAAAAGAAAGTCATATAAAAAAAAAGTTACCTTCTTCCTGAGTCATTCATTTTTACCTTTTTAAAAAACTATTTGTTTCCATTTTCAGCCCTAACTCACCATCCTGCATTGTCCAAGATGTTTTGCAATAATCATAGTCTTGTTATTAGCTAATAACCATGAATTCACCTTTTACCTGATTCTTCAGTTTATACGTTCTGCTCTAGAGAATTTTTAAAATCCTGCTATCAGGTTTTGCATATTGGCATTTCTTCTGTGTGTGTGATCAGCTTTCAATCAGAGCATTGCTGAGTTCTCATTGGCCAATTTACTTATGGGGTCTGAATGCCAGTCAGTAATGCCCATTCACAAAAGCATGGGATGAGGCAATCATGTTTGCAGCGAGGAAGTCTCTCACGCTTTTTATTTTGTATGTAGTTGATAATCACTTTTCTTGCATCTGGCTAAATGTCTGACCATGTGAAGTCCCATGAATACTAAAGAGCAAGTGCCCCAAATATGTGCACATTTTTATTGGATAATTGATGCAAGTGACTGCTCTGTGAATAAAATGTTTGCACATACAGTGACTTTGTGTTGGGCCAGGAGTTATTTACTGGGAGCCAACAGAGGCTCTTTATACAATTGAGGCCCTGGTTGACCCTCCCTTGTGAAGTTGGACAGAATTTTCTCCAGCATTCTCCCATGTGGTAGTGCTCTGCCTAACCCTTAGCTCTGTCCTATGTCTCTTCCCTTTAGGGTCTTGAGCTCAGCTCTCTGTACCTGTTAGAGAGTACCTGATAGAGTAACATTTCTCTAACATATTATTTAATGAGGTGGGGTCCTCCCATGGGTATTAGGGCTTTAATAAAGGAACCTAGAAGACTGACAAGACTTCACTGCTCAGGGAAGGATTCTCCAATGATTGATTTTTTTTTTTCTTTGACACCATGGCAAACTAGCAGGGGTGAAGGGAGGAACCCAGGCTAAATCACTCTTATTATATTTTTCAACACAATTTGTCTGGGAAGACTGTTAAGCAAACAAAGCTTACCTTTTGTTTCTGCAGCTCTGCTTCCTACTTTGCTCCAGTAACCAGGACATTCTGTGCCCTTTGGTTTCTGTCACTTGCCTTCAAGCCCAATGCCACTGAAGTTTATTAACAGATGTGACCAGAAACAGGATCTTGCTCCTGTGTCTCCATCATTGCTGTGCCAGCAGAGCTAGAGACATTCATTCCATCCACACAGGAGGACCAGAAAACATGCTACTTTTGAGGAACGTACATGAGGCCAAGGATACCAGTCTGTATCCTAAAAGGTTCACGTGACAATAGAATCATCAATACAGTGGATCAGAGTTCCAGATGCACCTTCTCCCTTTGCTTTTTAAATACTTAAGATTTTAATCACCAATCTGGAGCTTAGAGGTCATCTATATAACTCCACTTGCCTTCTCCTTCTCCAGTGCAACCTTCAGCCATCCCATTTGTTTTCCTAAGTTCAACTACACGTATGTTTACAAATAGATATCTGGCCCCAGCAAAAGATGCAGAGAGGCTAGCCCCAACCCCTGGCATTTAATTCCATCTAATGAAAGACCAACTTAGAATTTCCTTCACCAGTTTAGAATTTCCTTTTAGCCAAAATTCTTTCCTTAAATTCTAGATGCAGAAAGTTTAACTGCAAACAAAGATATACTTCTCGGTTAAAGGTTTGTGGGTTTTATCTGAGCTGCTCAGGACTGATATTGGTGGTACACTCACCATTTCCTCTGTTTTGCCTTGTTTTTAGTTTTTTTACTTCTTCAGGTTTATTATTTATTCATTGAGCTATTTCCTCCCCTCTCCCAGCCTGATCTCTGTCCTCCTTTATCATGTTCTTCTCTGGACCATCCTTCTTATTGTCTGCCTACTTTATTTTCCACACACACTGAAAATTATTAGCACAGATGCTAGACCACTTCCCACCTTCACGATCCCAGAAACATCTGATTGCAGAGTAAAACACCTTTAATGGCCATTCTATTCAGTCCCCTGCAGTCAAGTCACTGCTCTGCCCATGAGCAACTGCTATCATCATTTCAAATCTGAATAGAAACATCGACTCCTCAAGAAAGCCTTCTTTGACCTCCTCCCAATTAGATCCTGTCCCTTCGCTTGTGTTCTCATAACTTGCTGTAATGTTTTTCTTTATACCATTCATGGTTTGTAATTATGTATTTTGACAATGATTTGATAAATGCATGCTCCTCCCATAGGAATTTCCTCCAGAGAAGGGAGAAGGGTATGGTTTACTCACCCCTGCATCGCTACCTCTTAGCTCAAGCATGGCTCATAATATGAAACAATAATAATTCATTCTTCTTATTATTACTAATACATCTATGATCAGCCTCGTTTTTATTATAAAACCAAACCTAGTGATAGGTCGGGGAATTACAGATTTGCTTTTTCCTTTACTCACTAATTCATTCATATATTCCATACAGCCATCAAACAAATAACAAAAAATATACATTTAATGATTGCTGTTTCAACCCCTTTTCAAGCAAACAAGGGTGAAACAGCTAAAAACTCTACCGATTAAAGAAACTTGTAATGGTTTAGGGGATAACAGGCAAATATAGAAACATACATGATTCTAATACAAAATAGAAACTGTTCAGTGCCCAAGAGAGCCCTTCGAGCTTGGAGGACTGGAGAAAGATTTATAGAGGAAGCAGCCTTTAGCTGAGACTTGATGGTTATGGGAAACTTGGACAGGTGGAGATGGGAAGAAACTGTGTTCTAGATGCAAGCAAGAGTGAGATCAAAAGCTTGTACCTCTATCTGTAGAAAGTCATGTGTGTGTATAGTAAATAGTCAATATCTTAGTGATCTCAAAAGGAACATGGTGTAGAAACTGAAGACTGAAAGCAGGTCCTGGAAGAAATTGAATGCTGGTCACAGGAGCTTAGATTTTTATTCTTAGGCCAGGGTGGAGTCATTGGAGGCCTTGGAGAATGGTGACCTCATCTGAATTGTGAGTTTGGAAAAGTAATTTAGCACCACTCTGTCTCAGGGTTAAGTTGGCTGTTGTGCTGATGTTGGAGACTCCTGTCTCTGATGTTTGATTCCCTATTCCTTAGTGTCCAAGGACGGGGACTTTAACCTCTGCTGCTCTGGCCTGAAATCATCTACCAAGTGTCCCTGATACTCATTGCCTGCAGTTTAAAACTCTGTGTATCATTTGCTTCTCAACTGACACACTTGATCTTGGTCTCTTTAAATAAATAGACAACTCACAGCACATCTGCACATCTTTCAAGTCAGGTCTTCTTCCTTCTACTTTCAGATGAGGAAACTGAGGCTTGCAAGTGGCAGAACTGATTTTTCAAACCCAAGTCTTCTGATCCCAGGTCTAGAACTCTTTTCTGTCATAAGTTGACAATCTCTGTTAGCTCTAACAAAGGTTAAAAATATGAATGAATATAAATCAATCCACAATAATTAAAATTTATTGAATCCTTTCTATGTGCAGACCCTGTTCTAAGTGTTTTTATGTGTATCGAATCACTTAATGACCACAACCATTTTTTGAGGTAGGTACTATTGTTATCCCCCTTTTACAGGTGAGGAAATTGTGATATGAGAATTTTAAAAATGTGCCAGTCATACCATTAAGTAGAAGAGCCTGGACAGAAACCCTGGCATCTGATTTTTGAATCTGTGCTTTACTGCTGTGTAACTGCCTCCTAAGTTTAGGGATACACATATGAGAATGCACCTATTCATTTTCCCATATGCAGTGAGTGCTTAATAAATGTTGCCTGAATGTTAGTTTTATCTTTGATTTCAACTGATGTTGTGTGCATCCTACTTGTCTTGTGCCTCAGACCAATTTTGCTATCCGTGATTTGTTCTCCAGATACTCCAACACAGGTGGTCATCCCTAGATTAATGGCTCTACTGCTGTGCATTTATTTCTGGTCCTTCACCCTCTGCAACCCCAGGGGTCTACATTCACTTTCCATCCTGGTCTTTCCAATCAAATTCAAACCTTCCTTGTTCTAGTTAATTACAGATGACATTTGCTCTTCTGTGCTTGCAAAAGACATGGTGACATGTAATATACACACTTTTAGGGTCACATACACACTTTTTGAGGAATGAGTCTTTTATAAACCTATTACTCCTCCACCAGCATTGTATGGGTTTCCAAAGACTATCAGGAAAGATCTTTTGGAATGGCAAGCAACTCACTAAAAATTTATCACAGCAGATTAAATTTTTTAAAGAAAAACTAATAGCTGTTGTATATCTACTATGTTATGCTAGGCACTAAGCATTTTCAAATATCGTGTGTCTTATTTAGAAATCACAACGATTATGTGAAGAATTATCACCTTATTTTACAGAGAAGAAATTAGGCTCAGATAAATAAAGGTGCTCATGGTTAGGACTAGGGAGTTGTGAAACAACGGTACAAATATAGGTGTGTCTGACTTCAAAGTTCAGTCATCTAACTGACAAATATTTATTAAGTTCCTACCATACGCCTAGTACCTGTTAAGTCCTAGGGATGTGTCAAGAAGCAAAATAGGCATGGCTCCCTCTGCAAAGAGCTCACAATCCAGCAAGAACAGATAACTGCATGAATGATTATATGAAGTGTGATAAATGCTGAGACAGAAGAAATGCAACTAATATGTCTCTTCTTTGTATTCTCAAAGTAGTAAACAATGTAAGCTTTAATTTTACTTTTTAGAAATGTACATTGCATTTAATAAAGTAATTATTCCCTTCTCTCCAATCTTCAATCTTCACATTCTCACTCTACTAGGGGAGTTTATTTGAACAACAGAGGATCTTAACACTATGTAATGCACCATGATATCTACTGTGGGAAAATTAAAAATACAGATGTGGTGTTAGGCCATTAGAAGCTGCCAGTGGTAATCTGCAAGATGTGCTAGAAAAGTTTAGGAAAACCTGTAAGAGGGTCCATTTTGGTAACTAAGCTCCTTTTGCATCAATAGTCAGGAAAACCTGGCTAGCATGAGATAGTGCTTTGGCAATGGCAGTGGCAGGCTGTGGGCTGTGAGAGGAGCTTGTACCCCGGTCTTGTTTACAATTTGTCTGAGGCTCCTTGAGCTCAGCCCAGCCAGATGGACTCTTCCTCTCAAATATCAGACCTGATCTCTTCAAATAAAACAGTACAAAGCACATTAAAAGCTTTGATCCAACTGTTCACTTTGCATTTGTGTGTGTTGGGGAAATGGGGACAAAGGAAGGATTTATGAGGCCTTTCTGTGGGTGGCCGGCGCAGACGCTGGGTACGTTAGAGGGAGGACAGGAGTGCTTGCTCTGTGTGGAGGCTCGTGGGATCCATGGCCCTGGCCTGCTCAGACGCCCCCGTGTGCTCACCATCTTCCCGGAACTTGCCCTGTGGGGCTCTTTCACATTTCAGTCTTCCGGTCATAAAGGGAAAGTTCCTGCGATAGAAGCCCTGACTTAGCTGGTCAATCTTTTTCACTGCCTCAGGGCAGGTTGGAATCGGACACCTTTCTTTAGGATTTTTCTGGAAAAGAAGTTTGTCAACATCTCTTGGTGACACCATCTTCCATTTTCATAGCACATTGTACCCTTGAATCATTTCACATAGAGTAACTTATTTGATTTACATCATCCCAAAACAGGTGGTTATGTATACATTCTCTCTCTCTCACACACACACATACACACACACACACACACACACACACACTATATACAGACATTTCTATTACACATATTAGAAAACTGGGTGTTTTGATTACCGGAAGGAGGAATCTTTAAGTGACTCCTATTATATACCAGACACTCAACAGATGATCTCATGAATCCTCTCCTTCCCATAGTGTAGGTGAGATTTGCCCGTTTTAAAGATGCAAACTACTGATGCTCAGAGAGTTTAAGAACTCTCTGGTTCATTTGTAACAGATACCTATTATCATATTACCTATTATGAAAACTATGATTACCAAAAGGATGGAGCTAAGATTCAAACTCAAGGATGTTGATTCTGAGGCCTGTTTGGTTTGCTCTTCTGTGCTCACTGGTCTGCAGTTGCAAAGCTGCACCCCTCACAGGACTTTTGTCCTCTAACTTCCAGCTCAGTGTTCTTTGCCTCTACCAAACCTGAGGTGTAAAGGGACGGCAGCTCTCAGAAAATACTCCTTTATGTCTGTTTTCTTTTATTTGTGTTCAGTAGATCCCGAGAACATCTCACAGGAAAGTTTCAATACAAGTTTTGAGATCAGTAAATGAAAGGAAATGATATGGGCAGAACATACAATATGTTGAATGAGGATTCAGGAGCCTTCTTACGCTTAGGAATGGGGATATAGCAGAAAATTGCAGCGTTCTTTTTTTGCTGAACAGAAAAGCAACTCTGATTACTTAGTAAATACAGTGAGTGAAGTCTATAGAATCCGTGAGTGTTGATATAATATTGGCTTCTTATTTCTCAGTTTCAAATCACCTTGCTTTCCTCACCCCACCCACCAACTCTGCGTCCGGAAAAAACTGTTGCACGTTAAGCATTTGGTTTCTGGATAGTTCAGGAATGGGCGCTAGAGAGAAAAGGAATTTCGAAATTCCAATACAAACACAATACAGAAAGCTTCATAAATTTCAGCGATTAAAGAATTTAAACGGCCCTTTAAAATCGATTCTTCCTAGATTTCAAAACAAATGAAGCATTTTGAAAATAAAGATAAAACATGATTGTTTCATGTTTCTCAAATAGTATTTAATAGCTAGTCAGTGTGTGTGAGAGAGAGAGAGAGGGAAAGGCTAGGTACTGTAATTTTAATTGCTTGTAATCTAACTTGCTTTTTTGTTCCTTTTTCTTCCTTTCTTTCTTTTCTTTTTTTGTATCAGTTAATCTGTTGGTTACATTTTCAGCTTTTCTTTGCTTCTGGTTTCATTTTCAGATGAAAAAATGCTAGGCACACAGTGCTGCTGTCTGGTTGCCATGGAGACCACAGCCTATTATCCTGCCTTGTCATTCATCAAGAAAGAATTACACTTGACAGAGGCAGAGGAAAATGCCTGCAGTCTGCAGCATAGGAGGAAAAAAAGCTTTTCTTGTCTTCTATGTATGTAAAAGGTCTTTAATGCCCGTTTAGTTACATGTTTTATTTAGCATTATTTATTACTTGTAAAGACAATAACTGATACCTGTAAAAATACGTCCCCCGCCCTTCTAAAGTATTTAACTTGCAATTTGTCTATTTGCCTTGCTTCCCCATTTCAGACATATACCTAGTGTCACGCTCCCACCCACCACCACAAAAACCGCTTCCACTCCGGCAATAGAAACAGCCAAATGATTACATTCTCCACGGAGAATGACCACTGCAAAGGTAGCTAAGAGAGCCAGTTTTTCTTCCAAAAATGTTTTTTCTAATCAATAGTTCTGTTGTCCTGCTATTCTTAAAACTAATGAGTGCCATACATAATCAATGAATAATTGAATACATTAATAACTTTTGATTAAATTATTTCTCCAAGTGTGCAATGCCCATGAAGTATAGCATCAACAAACTAATGCAAAACTGCAGAGATCTTTCCGTGAGATAATTGAATATAAAATCATGATTGCTTTTTACAAATTTGGATTCATCCCAAATCCATTGTTCTTCAAAGGCAGGAAAAGGTAATTACTTGTTATTTGACTATTCCTCATCATGGCTATTTGGATTAACCCAAATTATTTCCAAAAATAAATGGTGTAATAACTTTTGTATGTTAAAACATCTAGACTTTTTTTTTAAGTCTGATATTTTTCCACCTCATTATTCAACTCTTACCATGGCTGTATCCAGTGGGCAATTTTAAACAACTTTTCTCTGTGGATTTCTTTGCTTTGCTCCCCTTGAATTGTTTGATTTCCTTGTTAAGATGGAGAATGTGGTTGTAAAAGAGGCAGTATTTTAAGCTGAGATCCTCTGAGAGTGTTTTTAAAAATATTTCTGTTTGATCTTTTGTCTCAGCGATCAGAGAAAAGATGGACAGTAACAACAGTTCACCTTAAGCTGTTAGAATACCAGCATTTAGCATAAGTGATCATTGTGACAATTAAGCTATGCTACGTTGAGTGTAAATGGGCAACTACAATGGGGACCATTGGACTTCTGAAGTTCAAGTTCTATTCTGTCTGAAGACAATTTCCCTACCAGAGGTCAAACTTTAGCACACACATGCAGACACAGAAGTCATAGTCCTGCATTGTTAAGTGAAACAGAATTGGACAATTATCGGGTCAGTTTTGGTTTTGAAATGGTTCAGATTCTAACCTTCCCACCACTTCCTTAATTATCTCAACAATTCTGGCAAGAGGAGGTTTGGGGGTGGAAAAAGATAATTCTAAAAGAATTAAATAATTATAGCTGTCAGGAAATCTGTGCTGGATTTTATATATTCCTGCATAATAATTCAAAATCTCTGGATCTTTACTGTATCTGGGATAAGTTATTTTAATGCATACCTCACAGCATCCTTTATACACCCTTGCAATGTAAACATGTAGAAACCATGGAATGTTTTTCTTTAATCTTGACATTTGGGAGAGCAAAGGAAACAACAAAAAGGAGAAAAGACGTGTTGAGTTTAGAATTGTGGCTATTTCTTATTGGTTCTCAACTTTTACTTTAATATTGCAGCAACACCGCTGTTCATTTCCTGTTAAACTTCAAGCCTACCTTTTGATTTTCAGATGTCCCTTAGGCTAATGTTTGCACTGAAGAATGAAATGAACAGGCAGAAACAATTAAGCGAGCAGATACAGTGAAAACGAGCACCACACCGCACTTTCACAGAAATGGAAGTGTATGAAGGAATTCTGCTTGGAATTTGATCCCACAGCAGCAAAGCTTTTGCTCCTTGTCATTTTCTTCTGCCTACCCCCAGTGCACACCACTTCCCCTGTATGGGGGAAAAAGATCTAGGCATACAAAGGAACTCCTAAATACTCACAGGCGTGGGAAATATTTTCTCTGCTTGTTACTAGTACAAGATAATCTCCAAGGAAGAAAATCCAACTAGATATTCTACACTGCAAATGTCTCCCAAAGCCTGTTAAATGTTCACATATGTCTTTATGAAATTTGTAATATGGATTGTTTATATAGTCCTGATTAAGAGCATGAACATCATTAAAAAGGATAAAGTCAGTTTGAGGATGGAAAATTATAAAGTCAGCTAAAACTGTTACCTACGAAAAAAGTGTGGACTTTTTTTTTAACTTAATAATCTGCGTCTCTTTAAAGAAAAAGATCCATAAACAGTCAAAAGTGAGTTGTTAAAGGGCCTTCTAAAGTGTATCAGGAATTAACAAAGAAGTAATTAACTCTACCCCAAACAAATCAGCCATCACGTGTTTATAGCATTTTTGTCCCTCTGTGAAAGCTATATCTTCTTTTTTAGTCCCACACTAAGAGATTTTACGTTGCAAGAGCTTGGCATTCCTATTTTTGGATTGACTGTGTTAAAACAGGGTGCTATAATACACAAAGGAGACCTGTTACAACATAGCAAAGTAAAGGGTCTTAAGGAAGTGGCATCATAGGATCCATTCTGGGAGAATCTATATTATTAACAGATACAATGCTTGTATGATTGATTCAAGATGAGCTCTGTCTGAATTCAAACTTTATTTCTAAAGACAGTATGCATTTGGAAATTGCCTTGTGAAACCGTCAGAATACAGAAAACACAAAGTTTAAACCTTTTGGATGCCTTCTAGTACCTCAGCAGTGAATCAGGAAGATGGACGGCATCCGTAAGATTATACTGAGCGGAAGGCATGGTTTTTGTTTTTTATTGAATCCATCCTGTAGTATTTTCCCAATAAAACACCTCTTGTAAACCAGGGTCTTTGTATTTTTGTTGTTGTTATGGGATTTTTTAAAATACCAGTATAATAGTTTTACTCTACAATAGTGAAGATGGGAAGACAGCTGCTAGTAAACATAAAACCAGTCATATAATGGCATTACAATGGATTTTTTATTTGAGATTCCAGGATGGGGTAAATTTGTTACCCCAGCAAATAGCTGGTTACACGGAAACTGACTTTAGGGAACATTTCCCTGGAAAAGAAGCCAATTTATATTGGTCAAAACACTAAACACCAACACACTTCCTCTTTTTTGTTATTTATTCAAAAACAAAACAAATAAGTGCATACCTATGTGGTGTCTAGACATCAGAATTCTCTAGTAAACCATTCTTGAAGGTGTTATAATACCAGCCCTGAAGCAATAAAAAGGCACAAATGAATTTTCAGCAGTGCATGGAAGATGTAAGTGGAATAGGATAGTTTGTCTTATCTGCAGTTATCTACCACTGGCATCACTGAATTAAGAAAATTGAGATCATTTGGTCATCTTGTTGCCTTTGTAACACAAAGAGATAAATCTAAAATATTCATGGATGTATTTACATATTTGCCAACACAGTTCATTCTTCAGATTATAGTGCTATATTTGCTAAATGTCTAAATGACCTTACAGGAAAAAAAAAAAAAAAGGTAGCAGTAGCAGCAGGGAAAATGTAATTAAACACATGGAAAACTTCCCTAGGATGGATAGCACTGAACTTTGAAACTAGTCACCACACAATTAGCAATTCTCTTTTGCTAGAGGTCCATTGTGGCCCCCCAGAAGAGGCTCCCAGAACCTGTGAATGTGACCTTGTTTGGAAAAAGGTCTTTGCAGATACAGTTAAGCTAAACATCTCAAGAGGATATCGTCCTGGATAAGGGTGGAGCCTAAGCCCAAAAACAAGATTACCTGAAAGAGAAAAGAAAGGGGGAAACACACAGAGACACAGTCAGGGAGGCCACCTGAAGATGGAGGCAGAGACAGGAGTGATGAGCCTTCAAGCCAAGGAATGCCGAGGGCTGCCAGCAGCCACGAGAAGCTGAGAGACACAGAGAACGAATCCTCTGCCAGAGCCTCCAGAAGGAACTAACCCTCTCGATACCTCGATTTTGGACTTCTGGACTCCAGAACTGTGAGAGAATATATTTCTGTTGTTTTAAAGCCATTCAGTTTGTAGTAATTGGTTACAATAGCCCTGTGAAGCTAATATACGGTCCTTCAACAATCAAAGCAAAAAAGGGGACCTATTAGCACATGGAGTGCAAGGGAGGAAGGAATAACTGAGCTGTTTGAAGGTCAGTGTGCAGCGGGATGTCGTAAGCAACCAGAACTCAGGTCCAAATGCTACCAGAAGTCTCCCTCTGTGTTTGTCCATTCTCACACTGCTAATAAAGACATACCTGAGACTGGCTAATTTATAAAGGAAAGTGGTTTAATTGACTCACAGTTCTGCAGGGCTGCAGGGGGCCTTAGGAAACTTACAATCATGACGAAAGTGGAAGTAAACACATCCTTCTTCACATGGCAGCAAGGAGAAGTGCCGAGTCAAAGGGGGAAAAGCCCCGTATAAAACCATCAGATCTCATGAGAACTCACTCACTATCACGAGCACAGCAGCACGGGGGTAACTGCCCCCATGATTCAATTACCTCCCACCAGGTCCCTACCAAGACATGTGGAGTTTATGGGAATTACAATTCAAAATGAGATTTGGGTGGGGACACAGCCAAACCATATCAGTCTTTTTCCTCTGTGCTTCACTGTCTGTCATTGAAAACTGGCATTCTTCACTTGGCAGGAAACACGGCTGCTAACATCTTTTGAGTTTTTTATTGTATGGCTTCAATCATCTCAGACATACTAACTTCCTTTCATATTTCCAAATTATTTGAAAGAGTCTTACTTTCCTAATTTGAGTCATGTCTCACCCTGAAGTAACCAACAGAGGCTAAGCTGCCAGGATCTTATAAAATATGACAGCTCCTAAGGAAACTACTTGAATGGGTGGAGGTACTGGGCACCCAGGTGTC
This sequence comes from Rhinopithecus bieti, assembly GCF_001698545.2. Lineage (NCBI taxonomy): Eukaryota > Metazoa > Chordata > Mammalia > Primates > Cercopithecidae > Rhinopithecus > Rhinopithecus bieti. Next base: position 793,394 of record NW_016827192.1, on the reverse strand, counting down.
CATCCCATGAGATCTTTTCTGTCTGTTTTATGATAGCCATTTTTTTAAGGACAACGGTGTGGCATTTGCAGAGACATTTGTGTTGTGGACAAGATGTGCAAGTGAATCTGAGCTCTGCCATTTACTGGAAGTGTGACATTAGCAAGTCACTTGGCCTTTCTGAGCTTCCTTATCTTGTTAAAAATGAGGATAGATTGTTTGATAAACACTCTACACCTAGAAGGATCTCAATAATGTTTGTTAATAATGGTCATAGAAGTATTGAACTTAAATGGACCTTAAAGACAGGCAAGGTTAATCACCTTATTTTCACAGATGAGATTTCAGAATTTAAGTTGGTGAGAAAACCAGGGCAAGAATTTAGGTTACTTAACTACCAGATTAGTGTTCCTTTGTTATTTTATATGATCTGTCCCCATCCCTGTGGATATAAAATAAGGTCTCATCTGAAAGGTGTTATTCAACTAAAGAAAAAGCAGCTTTCTTAGAACAGACACTGATATTAGGCTTTAGATTAGATATTAACACAGGGATAAAGGTGTCAAAAAAGAAAGACCAAAGAGCTGTGTTGGGAGTTAAAATGTGAAGGACCCAGTCAAGTGCCTTGCCATTTTTGAGCCTATAAAAAGTAATTGTTTTGAGACAGCATTCACACAAATAAATCATGATGGGTTCCGACCCCTCTGATTATTAAGCCATCTTGTTTACACCCCTCTATCCTGTGTTTATTTTCCTTTGGCTACCCTTATTATACAATAAAAGTTTGAAAGAACCCGTTTGCCTCAGTTTGACAATGAGAAAATCAAGAGAAAGATTTTTCCTTCTTTGGGCCAAGCTTTGGTCCAAGTAAGAACAATTGCTAATATGTCTAGTGACTATAGTTCTGCTCATTTTTATGCTTATAAAAGCCTGATGCTGAATGCCTATGTTTTAAAGTTTTTATAAGATCCACTTTGCTTTCAGATAACCCTGCTTCCTCCACCTCACAAAAACTCACAAGCTGCAACCCTTCTGATGTCCACTCCCACACAAGCCAGCTTCAGGCCTTTTTCAAGGGAAAGTGCCGTATTTATTGTAGCATTTATGAACTTCCTAATCGCCTAACATGTGTAAAACTGCACTAGTGTTTTTATTAGGCTCCTACCTATTTTTATGTGTCACTGATGAAGTGTTTGAATGTTTTGCCCAGTCTCATTTTTGTGCTAAACCTTATGATGTGACTTTTATTGCATGATTTTATGTGGCAATGGTGATTTTTAGGAATGCATATTTCATATTATGGTAGAATTGACTGTATCTTGTTGGGATATGGGTTATATAAGCAAATTCGATAGCCAAATATAACCCCTAAAATCTGCATTTTGCCACAGGTAAATGATAACTCAATGATAATTAAATCAATATCAATAATTTCTTTCTGCTTAAGGTTTACATCTTATCTGTATATTGACCCATGATTGCTTATGCATTTCATTTTACTTCTCGGTGAGTAGCAAACTATTCACAGTTCCCTGGATGCACCAAGATCTCTTATGGCTCTTAGAACTCAACATTATTTTTGTTTATTAAATTCCCACTTCCCATCTTTGACAGATTAATTTCTACTAATCACTTAGACTTTGGTTAAAATATCACTTCTTTCAGGAAGCCTTCCTGGCTATTATTTCCTCCTCAGTTTGGTTAAATGCCTCTTATACGTGCTCTCACAGCATTTTGTGCTTAGCCTTATCATAGTTTTTGCTACATTTATTTCTCATTGCTTTCAGATCCCAACTTTCAAGTTAAGAGCTGTGCATTTTAATCCCAAATCTCCATGCCTGGGTCAGTGCCTGGCATGAAACAGATGCACAGCTTATTATCTGAAAATTATCTAAATAAATTAATGAATATACTATTTCTTGAACTAGTTTATTAGTTTTCTATTTCTAATTAACAAATGAACACAAGTTTAGTGGATCAAAACAATAGAAACTTACTATCTTACAATTCTGTAGGTCAGAATTCTGACAAGGATCTCACTGGGCTAAAACCAAGCTGTTGGCATGGCTGAATTCCTTCTGGAAACTCTAGTAAGAAATTTATTTTCTTGCCCTTTTCAGCTTCTAGAGGCCACACCTTGTTCAGAATTAATAGATCATGTAAGTGTAGATTTATTTTCTACTCTCAGTTCTTGTGTGGTAGAAGAAGGTGGGTTATCTGAAATGAGAGAGAAAGAGTAACGCCAGGTGAGGTTGGGTTTGACTCATAATATACAGGTGGATATGGGTGAACTGAGCAGCTGGTAGATGTTTGAGGTGTGTCTGTGTGGTTCATGAATCTATTTGTTCATCTTTACACCAATACCACACTTTTCCAATTTCTATACTTTCTTTTGTTTTTATGATACTGTAAATGGTATGTTTATAGGTTCATTTTTCAAGTTTTGATTGCTAGCATGTAATAAAGCAATTGACTTTTGTATGTAGACATTGTTTTCTGTGACAATATTAAATCAGCTTATTAGGATTTTTTTAAAGACTTCTTAGAATTTTCTATATATTATGTCACCAGTAATTCAAAAGAGTTTTCTCTTTCCTTTTGGTCCTTATGCATTTTATTTATTTATATTGTCTTATTATACTAGCTGGGGACCTCTAGTACAAGGATGAATATGAGTGCTAAGAAAGGACATCCTTACTTTGTTTCCTAAGGGAAAAGCATTCAGTATTTTATAATTAAATATAATATTATTTCCGTTTGTAAAAAATAAGTGGTCTTTATCAGATTGAGAAAATTTTCTTTTATATCTGACTTTCTGGTAGATACTATTATTATTACTACTATTATTGTAGTTGGGTGTTGAATTTCATCAAATGCTTTTTCTTCAACTAATGAGATAATCAAGTGATTTTTCATTATTTTATCTTGCCAATATGTTTAATAACATTCATTTTATTTTGAGTGTTAAAACAGCTTTAGATTTCTGGTATAATCCCACTAGGTCATGATGTATTAGCCTTTTTATGTATTGCTGGATTTGAGCTGATCATATTTTCTTGAGGACTTCTGTATCTGTGTTATTGAAATGTATTAATCTGTAATTTTCTTTTTTTGTAATGTATGTGAATGATTTGGTATCAAGTTAACACTGGCCTCATAAAATGAATTGGGAAGTGTTCCCTTCTTTTATATTTTGAAAAGTTTAAATACAATTTGTATAATTTCTTTCTTAATTGGTTGATAGGCTTTACCAGTTGAGGCACTCCTATGGTTTTTTTTTTTTTGTGGAAAGGTTTTAAAAATTATGAATATTAGTTAATAGATATAGGTTTATTTTGTTTTTTCATTTCTTTTGTGTTAAGTTTATATTTATATTCTTCACAGAGACTTGTTCTTTTAATGTAAATTGCCAAATTTTTACTCCAAAAGTTGGTTAATAGTATTCACTTATTGTTTTCTGGTTTGGAATAATCTATTAATAATATTTCCTTTCATTTGTAATATTGATAATTTACATTTTCTCTTTTATTCTTAATGAGTATAGCTAGGAGGTATCAATTTTATTAATCTTTTAAAGAATTTTTTTTTTTAGTTTTCTATTATTTGTCACTTTTCTATTTAATAAATATCTGCTCTTATCCTTATTATTTCCTTCTTCATTCTTACTTTGGGTTGATTTATCCTGATTTTTCTAGTTCCTTATGACAGACTCTTAGATCACTGTTTTTAAATCATTCTTATTTTCTAATGTAAATATTTAAAACCTTGTTTCTTTCTGCTTTACCTTCATCTTACAAATTTTGATATGTCATATTTTTATTTCATTTAGTTCAAAATATTTTCTAATTTCCTTTTAATTTTGTATCTGACCTATGTCTTAGTAAGCATTTTAATTAATTTTCAGATATTGAAAGATTTTTCAAATATATTTTGCAATTGATTTTTAATTTAATCCTGTTGTGGTCAGAGAACTTTCTCTAAATGATTTAAATTATTTTAAACATGTTGAGATTTGTCTTATGGCCTAGCACAAGGCTTATCTTGGTGAATGTTTTATGAACACTTGAAAAGAACATAGATTTTCTGATTGTTGGGAAGAGTGTTTTATAAATATACTTAGAATTGTGTTTGTTGATAGGATGATTCAAACGTTCTATATGATTATTGATTTTATGTCTAGTTATTCTGTCAACTGAGATAAGAGTGTTAAAATCTCCAACTGTAATTTTGAATTTGTCTATTTCTCTTTTTTGTGCTATTTATTTATGCTTCATGAATTTTGATGCTCTGTTATTAGTGATGCATGCCCTGTTATGATTACTGTGGCTTCTTTATGATTGGACACTTTTGTCATTATGAAATATCCTTCTTTATCTCTGGTAAAACTAATTTTCCTGAAGTCTACTTTGTCTAATATAATTGTAGCCACTCCATCACTCTTAGAATTAGTGTTTTCATAGCATACCTTTGTCCAGTCATTTTCATTTCTAAGCTCAATGTGTCTTTACATTATATGTGTGTTTCTTGTAAACAGCACATATTAGGTGATGCTTTTTAATAAGGTCTCACAGTTTCACCTTTTAGTAAAGTATTTGGTTCATTTACATTTAATATATTTATTAAAATAGTTGGACTTAAGACTTCCATATTGCTCTTTGTTTTATATTTTCCCATATATATTTTATTCTTTTTTCCCTCTTTTCTGACTAATTTTAGATCAGTTTTTACTATTCTATTTTACATCTCCTATTGGTTTAATATATATATCACTGTATTTATTTTTTCATATTATTCTTAATGGTTGTTATAGGACTTCTCATATGGATCTTTTACTTACCACAGTCTGCCTTGCATTAATACTAGCCCACTGTTTGTAAAACACAAGGAAATTAAAAGTTTCCCCTCCTCTATTTTTTTTCTGTTTTTGTCACACATTTAACTTTTACACGTTTAAAGAAACCTCACAATTCATTGATATTATTTTTTCTTTAAACAATGAATTATCTTTAAAAAATCAAAAAACAAAAACACATTAAAACATATTATATATTTATCTATATAGTGGCTTTCCAAGTGCTTTTTATTCCTTTATGAACTGAGTTTCCATCTGAAATTATTTTCCTTCTAACTTAAAACCTCCCTTTGACATTTCTTGTAATGCAGGCCAGTGGGTGACAAATTTTTTCTTTTTTATTAATTGCTTTGGTCAAAACACTAATGTATCATGAAGACTCAGGCACTAAAATATGTCAAAATTTTCCAGCTAATATTCAAAGAAAGCTGTCTAACCTCTAATCATATGTCATTTTACTGAGAAAAATAAATGAAGACAGCAGATAAAAGTAGTTTTATTTTCTCTTCATTTTGGAGGAGTAGTTTTCACTGGATATTGATTGTTGACAGTTTCCTTCTAGCACTTAGAAATTGTCTTTCTATTGTCTTTTTGCCTGCATTGTTTTAATGAGAAGTCAGTAGTTTTCTGATGATTGTTTTGCTGTGTGTAATGTGTCTATTTTCTCTGTCTTCTTTTAATATTTTTCTTACTATTACTGACTTTCAGCTAGTGAGTGATGATATGCTTTGGAGATATTTTCTATAGATTTATCCTTCTTGGAATTTATTAAGCGTTTTTGGGTCTCTGAGTATATAGTTTTTAATCAAATTTAGAAAATCTTCAACCACCATTGTTTCAAACATTTTTCTGCTCTCCTCCTCTTGTCTCTCCCATGCCGATTCCATGCATGTAATTAGATATTGTCACATGTCACTGAGGCTCAGTTAATTTTTTAAGTCCACTTCACTCTCTGCTTCAGTTTGACTCATTTCTATTTTTCTGTTCACATTCACTGATCTTTTCTTTTGCTGTTAAACTCATCCAGGGAAATTTTCATTTCATGTATTTTTTAGAGGGGGGAACAAAGTTCTAAGATTTGTTTTTTATTATTCTATTTTATTGTAATATTTTATTTTATTTTTAAAGATGACATCTTACTATGTTGACCAGGTTGGTCTAAAACTCCTGGCCTCAAGTAATCCTCCCAGCTTGGCCTCCCAAAGTGCTGGGATTATAGGTGTGAGCCATGACACCCAGGAGGGGATATCTTTTTTCTTTTATGTTCTTTTATAAAATTTCCATTCTCTATTGTGTGTCTCTACTTGTTTCCTCACTTTATGCACATTTCCCTTTAAATCTTCAACATAGTAATAATGGTTGTTTTAAAGTTATTTTCTGTTAATTCCATTATCTCTCTCTTTTCTGAGTTTGTTTCTATTGACTGATTTTCTTCTGCTGTGGTCTTTATACATCAAGTAATTCCTGATTTTATGCTGAACGTTATAGTTCCTATGGTGTGTGATTTTAGTTTCCTTCTTAATAGAGTGTTAAGTTTTGTTCTAGAAAGCAGTTAAATTAAGCCATCTTGATTCCTTTGAGTCTTAGTAAAATTTTGTTAGAGCAGGCCTAGAGTAGCCTTTACTCTAGAGATAAATATGTCCTTCTAAGGCATGGCCTTTCTGGACTCTCTACTAAGCACTGTGGGTGTTTAAAGAGATCTCTGCTCTCTAATTGGTTGGAATTTAAATGTCTCTTGGCCTGTGCAGGCTATAGTACTTGTTCTATTCACAGATCCTCAGTAGTTTTTCTTCCTCTAGTAGCTGTCTTTGCTCAGTAGTTGTTCTATGCTGGACCTCATGTTTTCTTGGCCTGCCCATGTGAAGCTGTGTTTCCAGGTCCTCAATATGGATTTCCGAATCTCCTGCTCTGTACAGCTCCCTTTTATGTGGACCCTAACTCATACATTCTAGCAAATACTGAAGCTCCAAATTCTGTTCTCTTTCCCCTTAGCCCCAAAAAATGACCACTGTGCTCTGGGTTTCCTCTCCCTCCACTACAGTTCAGAAAATGCCTCCAAACAGAAAGCCAGGGAGATTGTTGAGCTAATGTTTTTTAGTTTTCTTCACACGGTAATCACTATTTCGCATTGCCTGTTGTACAACGTCTTAAAATGGTTATTTCATATACTTTGTCCAATTTTATAGTTATATATGACAGGAAAATTAGTTGTGTATCAGTTACTCTGTCATCATTGGTAAGCAGGTATTTTAATGCAAATCATTTTACTTGTCAAGTTCTTTGAAGAATAGGTCTAGATGCTTTTCTTCGTAATCAGAGATACCACCTTAGTAATTGTACTCCAGTAAGTTTGTTGTACATTTGTAAGTTAGTTTTAATGTATGTATATAAATGTGTGTGTGTAGTACATAATGAGGTTGCAGTAATCACATGAGGTAGCAATCATTTACTTTTATGCATCCAACTTCCTTGTCAATTTCATGTTTTATGTCAATTTTCCTAGTTTGGATCTTACTTAGCCCTGTGGGAACTGTAGCTAGAAGAACAAAATGAAAGCACACTTTTCTATTTTCTTTTAATTCTAAACTGCATTACTTTTTAGAGTGTTATTCACCCAACGTAAAGAATAATTCTGTTGGTGAGAGAGCTAACTAGAGTCAATTACACCCTAACAGACTTGGCAGACTTTACATGAACTGCAATGTAAAAGTAGGTTTGTTCTCTATATTCGTATGGTTGATTCAGAAAGAACATTGTTCACAGTATTTGTAAGATGTCAAATGTACTGTTCAAGTCAATGGAACAAAAATGGGTCTATGATTCACATGTAGTTTTATTCAAAGAGTAAATATTTATGTGCATTAACTTGTAAACAAAAATGTGTTCATAAATTTAAACCAAATTTTATCTAGTACTATTTTGAACTTGATTTCTGTAGTACAGATACGCATAGCAGTTTGCCTTAAGAGTTCCTCTAGTGTGCGTTGTAATCAGGCTTTGTACATGTGGTGTCCCTAGTAACACCCTAGTAGACATGATCAAAACCAAGGTTGCAAATGTATAGACTTCTGTGATAATATAAATATGAGTATTTATTGGGTGTCATTTATGTTTCTACTCCCTCAACAGATGCATTTTGAGTACCAGGTACTGTGTTAGGTGCTGGAAAAAAAACATGATTTTAGGTACATTGTAGAAAGTGTTTTAGAGAAAGCCTATGTCTTATCAAGATATAAATATAAATAGCTATTTCACTATTTACACACCGCATAAACCAAGAATTTGAAAACCCATCTTCCTAATCTCCTATTTCAGGAACATCAAAGCCATCACTCATCCCTCACACACAAAAAATCACCTCGCCAATGAGAATTTCCTTTTTCAAAAAATTAAAGCAGCACTGGTAGTAGTCATTACTACGTTTTATACCTGCTAGCTTTAAGATCAATCTCAGCTGCAAGTAAACGCTGTGGGTTAGGTTTTTTCTTTAATTAACTTGTGGTTCTTTTTTGTTTTGTTTTATTTTGTTTTAAGGTCATAATTTCCTTGGCCTAAATAAAGGATGAAGGAGTCTGCTACTTAGGAATCTTTTTTCTTAATGCTACATGGAATCAATCTCAGTTTCTACATAGCTTCTAAGAATTATTGTTAAGAGCTAAGTAACTTCTATTGTGCTTGGTAATGTATTACGTCACATACAATAGAAGATCTCTGAGTGATAGTCTACAGGATTTCTCATCAGATGCATCTGTTAATTAGTTAATTTTTCTAAGGCATTTTCAAAATTGAAGAAAGAAGATAACTCATTTTGAGCAGCATTGGAGTCTCTTTCTTCATGCAGACTGGAAGTAGACTTTGAATCATAGCCGTAGATTTTTATTGCAGCTGGTACTTGAAGCTTGTATGGGAAGCAAGTGCAGATCAATTTTTGTGATTTCTCATCTAAAATACATAAAACCCAAGTTGTACTCTGGAGATTAACTAGCATTATCAATAGCAAATGTCTTCCTTCACCAGAGATTAGTGAGAATTCAGACTTGATCACGTTACTTTTATATCTCTCCTGCATGGCACTTTCAATAGATAGCATCTTACCAAAAAATATAGATGTGTCCTTGGTATTTAACATTTTTGATGAGAAATGAGAAACATTTTTGATGAGAAACTGTAAGTGTATGAAATATAACAACTATAGATATACTATGTATTGCATATTCTTTTCTTTCTCCTGAAATAAAACTTTGATATCTGAGGACGTGTGTATGTAATTAACAATGGCTGCATACACATACACACACACACACACACACACACACACACACAAATATAAATCTAAGGATTTTTAAATTCAGTTAAATTATTTTTTACCCATGAAGCTTCAAATGTCCAAGTTGTGTCATATCAAAATGAATGAAATGCAACTTATCAAAAAGTAAAAAGTTTTAGTAATCAATTTCATTCACAAAATTTTATTTGGCTGATTTTTTTTTACAATATGACCAATTGTTTTGACATGTATAGACATTTTGAAGAAATGTGTTTGCTTGTAATTGTTAAATGATTAACTTTGTATGTAACATACGTTAATTTTACATTCAAAAAACTTCTGGATTCTTAAAAGTTGTTATTTATCCAGCTCCAGCATAAGAACTTTATTTGAAATCAGCTACAGCAGAATGATACCATCACAATTCTTTGGTCTCGAAAGGACAGCTAACAACAGAATTATTTCATTTTAGTGCAAGGAGGAGAGTTTCTCAGAGACAGACGGAGTTCCGTAGAGACTCTCAGTGGGTGAGGTCTACTTAGGAATTTAAAAATAAAAATAACAAAAGGGATATTTTCTTCAGAATAACGGAGAAAAATAAAGCTACTTTCTATGAAATCAAAGGAAAGAGCAGGTTAAAAAACATACTATAACATAGGATTATTAATCAGATTTTGTTTATTTTGTTTAAAAACTACCTGAGCTTAGCATTGTGAGAGATTCACACTAAAGTTATTCATAAATACACAAAAGGGTACACTTTCTGTGTTTTATTCATGTTTCATTTGTTTAATATTTTAGTGTTTTAAAATATCAACGAATTTTGATAATATGTCTTCATTTTAAAATAATATTACATGTGTTAAATTATATACTATCCTATTTAGTATCTTCAGTCTACTTGGAAACTATGAACAAGAAAAAGCGGTTGTTTTAGGACCCTTTCACTTTAATCCTCAACTTGTGATGAATGTTGTCCAAGTATACTCATAATTTTTTATTTAACCACTGTCATACAAATAGTATCTTTAAGCAATAGTTTTAATAGATTTTACTTTTTTATTTTAGGAGCTTTCCAATAGTGTTAAAGAAGTAATGACTGTCGTTGGTATTTGTGGATTTTCATGTATGATGGAGGGTAACTAGTTATCCTGATTTGCCTGGGACTGAGAGATTTCCTGGAATGTGAGGCTTGCAGTGCTAAAATGGGAAGAGTCCCAGGCAAATCAGGACAGGTAATCCCCCTAAATGACAGACACTGACTTAAGTGGCTAATACAAGTAGAGCTAACATTTATTGAAGTCTTAGATGTCAGGTATGGGGCTAAGCACATTGGCTCTTTTATTTAATCCTCACGACAGTTCTTTGAGGTAGGTGCTACATTTCATCTCATTTTGTAGATGAGGAAACTGAGTCTCAGTCAATTGTAAAACATAGGTTTGATTAACACATGCATATTGAATATACCAGAATATATGTTCTTCTAAACCAGTATTTCTTATGTCTTAGTATGACTTAAACAATGCTGTTTTATAGTACGCTTAATGAACGATTAGACCTGAAAAGTAGACTTTAAAGATAAGTGTTTCAGATATCTACAATGAAAACTATAAAACACTGATTTAAGAAATCACACACACAAAAAAGAAAAAAATTTAGGAAATACCCCCCAAATTTAAGAAGACACACAAAAAATTGAAAGATATTTTATTTTCATAGATTGAAAGAATCAATATTATTAAAATATCCATACTACACAAAACAATCTACAAATTTAATGTAATCCCTATCAAAATATAAATAACATTCTTCACAGAAAGAGAAAAAAAATCCTAAAATTTATATGGAATCCCAAAAGACTCAGAATAGTCAAAGCTATCCTAAACCAAAAGAATAAAGCTGGAGGAATCACATTACCTGACTTTAAGTTATACTACAGAGCTATAGTAACTAAAACTGCATGGTACTGGCTTAAAACTAACACATAGATCAGTGGAACAAAATAGATGCATACATCTACAGTGAACTTATTTTGACAAAGGTGCCAAGAACATACATTGGAGAGGGGACAGTCTCTTCAATAAATGGTGCTGGAAAACTGGATATCTATATGCAAAAGAATGAAACCAGAACTCTTTCTCTTGCCATATGCAAAATAAAATCAAAATGGATTAAAGACTTAAATATAAGACTTCAAACTATGAAACTACTAAAATAAAACATTGAGAAAACTTTCCAGGACAATGGACTGTGCAAAGATTTCTTGAATAGTACCCCACAAACACAAGCAGCCAAAGCAAAATGGACAAATTAGAACACATCACGTTAAAAGTTTCTGCACAGCACAGGAAAATATCAACAAAGTGAAGAGACAATCCACAGAATGGGAGAAAATACTTGCAGACTACCCATCTGACCAAGGATTAATAACCAGAATATGTAAAGAGCTCAAACAACCCTATCGAAAAAAATCTAATGACATGATTAAAAAATGGGCAAAAAATTTGAATAGACATTTCTCCAAAGAAGACATAAAATGGCAAAAGGCATACATGTTCAACAGCATAATCATCAGAGAAATGCAAATCAAAACTACAATAAGATATAATCTCACCTCAGTTAAAATTGCTTATATCCAAGACAGGCAATAACAAATGCTGGTGAGGGTGTGGAGAAAAGGAAACCCTCATCCACTACTGGTGGGAATGTAAATTAGTACAACCACTATGGAGGACAGTTTGGAGGTTCCTCAAAAAACTGAAAATAGAGCTCCACTATAATCCAGCAATCCCACTGCTGGGTATATACCCCAAAGAAAGAAAATTAGTCTATTATACTGATATCTGCACTTCTATGTTTATTGCAGCACTATTCATAATAGCCATGATTGGGAAGCAACCTGAGTGTCCATCGACCAAGGAATGGATAAAGAAAATGTGCTACATATACACAATGGAGTACTATTCAGTCATATAAAAGAATGAGATCCTGTTACTTGCAACAACATGGTTCAAACTGAAGATCATTAATGTTAAGCAAAATAAGTCATGCACAGAAAGGCAAACTTTGCATGTTCTCACTTATTTGTGGGTGTTACAAATTAAAACAATTGAACTCATGGAGATAGAGAGTAGAAGGATGGTTACCAGAGGCTGGGAAGGGTAGTGGGAAGTGTGTGTGTGTGTGTGTGTGTGTGTGTGTGTGTGTGTGTGTGTGTTTGCAGAGTGGGGGGAAGTGAGGAGGATTAATAGGTACAAAAAATAGTTAGAAAGAATGAATAAGACCTAGTATTTGCTAGCTCAACAGGGTAACTATAGTCAAATATAATTTAATAGTACATTTTACAATAACTGAAAGAATATAATTGGATTGTTTATAACACAAAGGATAAATACTTGAGGTGATGGANATACCCCCCAAATTTAAGAAGACACACAAAAAATTGAAAGATATTTTATTTTCATAGATTGAAAGAATCAATATTATTAAAATATCCATACTACACAAAACAATCTACAAATTTAATGTAATCCCTATCAAAATATAAATAACATTCTTCACAGAAAGAGAAAAAAAATCCTAAAATTTATATGGAATCCCAAAAGACTCAGAATAGTCAAAGCTATCCTAAACCAAAAGAATAAAGCTGGAGGAATCACATTACCTGACTTTAAGTTATACTACAGAGCTATAGTAACTAAAACTGCATGGTACTGGCTTAAAACTAACACATAGATCAGTGGAACAAAATAGATGCATACATCTACAGTGAACTTATTTTTGACAAAGGTGCCAAGAACATACATTGGAGAGGGGACAGTCTCTTCAATAAATGGTGCTGGAAAAACTGGATATCTATATGCAAAAGAATGAAACCAGAACTCTTTCTCTTGCCATATGCAAAAATAAAATCAAAATGGATTAAAGACTTAAATATAAGACTTCAAACTATGAAACTACTAAAATAAAACATTGAGAAAACTTTCCAGGACAATGGACTGTGCAAAGATTTCTTGAATAGTACCCCACAAACACAAGCAGCCAAAGCAAAAATGGACAAATTAGAACACATCACGTTAAAAAGTTTCTGCACAGCACAGGAAAATATCAACAAAGTGAAGAGACAATCCACAGAATGGGAGAAAATACTTGCAGACTACCCATCTGACCAAGGATTAATAACCAGAATATGTAAAGAGCTCAAACAACCCTATCGAAAAAAATCTAATGACATGATTAAAAAATGGGCAAAAAATTTGAATAGACATTTCTCCAAAGAAGACATAAAAATGGCAAAAAGGCATACATGTTCAACAGCATAATCATCAGAGAAATGCAAATCAAAACTACAATAAGATATAATCTCACCTCAGTTAAAATTGCTTATATCCAAGACAGGCAATAACAAATGCTGGTGAGGGTGTGGAGAAAAGGAAACCCTCATCCACTACTGGTGGGAATGTAAATTAGTACAACCACTATGGAGGACAGTTTGGAGGTTCCTCAAAAAACTGAAAATAGAGCTCCACTATAATCCAGCAATCCCACTGCTGGGTATATACCCCAAAGAAAGAAAATTAGTCTATTATACTGATATCTGCACTTCTATGTTTATTGCAGCACTATTCATAATAGCCATGATTGGGAAGCAACCTGAGTGTCCATCGACCAAGGAATGGATAAAGAAAATGTGCTACATATACACAATGGAGTACTATTCAGTCATATAAAAGAATGAGATCCTGTTACTTGCAACAACATGGTTCAAACTGAAGATCATTAATGTTAAGCAAAATAAGTCATGCACAGAAAGGCAAACTTTGCATGTTCTCACTTATTTGTGGGTGTTACAAATTAAAACAATTGAACTCATGGAGATAGAGAGTAGAAGGATGGTTACCAGAGGCTGGGAAGGGTAGTGGGAAGTGTGTGTGTGTGTGTGTGTGTGTGTGTGTGTGTGTGTGTGTTTGCAGAGTGGGGGGAAGTGAGGAGGATTAATAGGTACAAAAAATAGTTAGAAAGAATGAATAAGACCTAGTATTTGCTAGCTCAACAGGGTAACTATAGTCAAATATAATTTAATAGTACATTTTACAATAACTGAAAGAATATAATTGGATTGTTTATAACACAAAGGATAAATACTTGAGGTGATGGACACCCCATTTACCCTGATGTGATTATTATGCATTGCATGCCTGTTTCAAAATATCTCATGTAACCCATAAATATATGTACACCTATTATGTACCCATAAAAATTAAAAATTAAAATTAATAAAAGAGATTTGTTTTAGCATACAGGAGGATCATCCATTGGAACAATGTACCATAACTTTGGTGAAACTGACTCTGTTCTTGTAGTATTAAGACAAAGGAGAAGAAAACCAGCTGTTTTTAGGAACTTGAGGGCAATTCACCTTGGTGCAGAAAAGTCAAATTTATTTCTAATATTTACTTCGAATGTAAGAGAAAGACAAAACCTAAACCATACATTTTACTGGTTCACTGTGCTTCACTTTTTTAGGGCTAAGAGAGAGGACTTAATTTAGTTGAGGCATGAAGGAAAAGGAGGGATTTAGCGTGTTCTGTGAGAGAGGAGTAAGTCTGGAGAGAAGAATGGCAGGAAGTCACTAAAACAGCTGCATGGGCTGGAGTAAGGGTAATGAAAGCAGCAAATGCTCCTTCACTGTCTTGCAAGACCCAACAGTCTGAATGTGGTGGTCTGGGGTTCCTCTTCTCTCCCACCTGCTCCTAAGCCTTAGCAGAATCTGATGCTTGAGCATAACGTCTAAAAAGTATTATGGCTAGTATCATGTGTCTACATATTAACTCAGTTAAATACTGAATTGGGTGGCAGGATTGACAAGGAAAGTTTTGAGATCCATACAAGGAACAGGGTTTTTCCCAATCAGGCCTGATAGGAAGCTTGACTCACACTTTTGTAGATGGGGTTCTCTGCAATGGCTGTCACATAAGTGCAAGGACAAAGAAACAAACTTGGAAAAACACTGGGATGGATTATCTGTCACCTCTATTCCTTCAAGCCAATCTGACGTCCAAATACTCAAATGCAGATTGCCAGCATTTTTCAGATGAACTACAACAAAGAAGAAATGAATGGATGGACAAATGGAATGTGGTACATACATACAGTGGAATACTATTCAGCCTTTAAAAGGAAGGAAATTCTGACATATGCTACAACATGCATGAATCTTGAAGACATTATGCTAAGTGAAATAAGCCAGTTACAAAAAAGACAAATGCTATATGAGTCCACTTATAGGAGGTACTTACAGTGGTCAAATTCACAAAGACAGAAGGTACAAAGGTGGGTTCCAGGGACCGGGGATGGAAGGAATGGAGAGTTAGTGTTTCATGGGGATTGAGTTTCAGTTTGCAAAATGAAAGGAGTTCTGCAGATGAATGGTGGTGATGGTTGCACAACAACGGGAATGTACTTAATGCTACTGAACCATACACTCAAAAATGGTTAAGATGATACATTTTATGCTATGCGTATTTTGCCACAATTTTGTTTGTTTGTTTGTTTGTTTGTGAGGAAGTCTCCTTCTTGTCCCCCAGGTTGGAGTGCAATGACATGATCTCGGCTCACTGCAACTGCCGCCTCCCAGGTTTAAGTGATTCTCCTGCCTCAGCCTCCTGAGTAGCTGGGATTACAGGCGCCTGCACTATGCCCAGCTAATTTTTGTATTTTTAATAGAGACGGGGTTTCACCATGTTGGCCAGGCTGGTCTCAAACTCCTGACCTCGTGATCCGCCTGCCTTGGCCTCCCAAAGTGCTGGGATTACAGGCGTGAGCCACCGTGCGCGGCCCAAAATTTTTTTAAAAAAAGAGAAGAGGCCAGGCATGGCGGGTGGCTCATGCCTGTAATCTCAGCACTTGGGGAGGCCGAGGCGGGCGGATTATTTGAGGTCAAGCGTTTGAGACAAGCCTGGCCAATATCGTGAAATCCCATCTCTACTAAAAATACAAAAATTAGCCAGGCGTGCTGGCAGGCGCCTATAATCCCAGCTACTCAGGAGGCTGAGACAGGAGAATTGCTTGAACCCCGAGGCAGAAGTCGCAGTGAGCAGAGATCATGCCACTGCACTCCAGCCTGGGCGACAGAGCAAGACCCCCATCTCAAATAAATAAATAAATAAATAAATAAATAAATAAATAAATAATAAATAAGAGAAGAAAAGAACCCTTAGGCTTTTCTACGTGCACAATTTTCCTCACCATCTGAACAGTCCTTCTATTTTTGTCTTTGCTCTGATAACAGCTCTTACTAAATAGTTAAGCAAATCCTTGATTTGAATTCTTCAGGCTTCTCTTCTGTAAAATGGGAATAATCTTTCTTATTATGCAAGTGCTTCTTTTGAGGTATATTTGGACCTTTTCTTAAATATCAGCTGAATGAGACTCTTCTCTTCTTTATCTGCTTCCACACTCAAAAAATAAAGAAGGAAAATTTAATCACAAAGCCAGAATGTGTTACAAGAAGTGCTGCTATGAGTCAGATTTTTCCTGCAGTACTTAGGGCTCATGGAAAGTGACTGCAGGGCTGAGCTGGATTTAGCAGGAAACTACACTAAGACTCATGACATACGTGTCACCAATGATCAGGACATCTTACTAAACTAGTGGCTTTTATTCCCTGTAGAAAGGCCTGGGAAAGTTGTGATTTCCCCAGAATTACTGACTTCACTTCTCAGATACCTTTGACAAAATCCCATGTATGATAAAATCGTTGTACTCATATCCCAAACCGTGTCCTTGAGAATCAATCACTGAAGCAATGAGTAGAGGCACAAAGGCAGAGTGTTGAAGAACTCTGACCCAGAAAAAGTTAGTTATAAATCCCTGCTCTGCCATGCACCAAGTACGGGTCCTTGTCCATGTTACCAAATCTGTTAAAGC
Source organism: Rhinopithecus bieti (assembly GCF_001698545.2). Taxonomy (NCBI): domain Eukaryota; kingdom Metazoa; phylum Chordata; class Mammalia; order Primates; family Cercopithecidae; genus Rhinopithecus; species Rhinopithecus bieti. Next base: position 776,367 of record NW_016827192.1, on the reverse strand, counting down.
GTAATATTTAAAACTTAATGGGGCTGGGCGCAGTGGCTCAAGCCTGTAATCCCAGCACTTTGGGAGGCCAAGGTGGGCAGATCATGAGGTCAGGAGTTCGAGACCATCCTAGCTAACATGGCGAAACCCCATCTCTACTAAAAATACAAGAAATTAGCCGGGCGTAGTGGTGGTGGGCGCCTGTAGTCCCATCTACTCTGGAGGCTGAGGCGGGAGAATGGCGTGAACCCGGGAGGCGGAGCTTGCAGTGAGCCGAGATCATGCAACTGCACTCCAGCCTGGGCGACAGAGCGAGACTCCGTCTCAAAAAAAAAAAAAAAAAACTTAATGGTATCAGATCCCAAATAAACACCTCCCTCTTGTTGGTGGGAATGCAAATTACTACAGCCAGCCATTGTGGAAAACAATATGGGGATTCCTCAGAAAATTAACCATAAAACTACCCTATGATCTAGCATGTTTGCTTTTGGATATATATCCAAAGGAAGTGAAATCAGTAAGTCAAAGAGATAGCTACACTCACATGTGTATTGCAGCATTATTCACAATAGCCAGGCTATGGCATCAACTTCAGTGTCCATTAATGGATGAATGGCTAAAGAAAGTGTGGTACATATACACAACAGAATACTATTTAACCTTTAAAAAGAAGGAAATTGGGTCATTTGTAACAATGTGAATCAACCTGGAGAGCATAATGCTAAAGTGAAATAATCCAGCCACAGAAAGACAAATACCACATGTACTCATTTATATATGGAACCTAGAAGAGTTGAAATCATAGATGCAGAGAATAGAAATGATGGGAACCAGGGACTGGGGTGTGGGGGGTATTAAAAAAAATCTTGCTCTGTATCTATAATTTGGACTCTTTTTTTTATTAATGACTCTTAAACATATAAAATCCCCACTGTATTTTGGTCTATCTCTCCAGTTCCCTGATACTGTTTTAATCCTTAATTCTTTCCTCATCTTTAAAAAGAACTTTTTGTTTACTTTTCTTTACCTCTTAGAAAACGTCACCAAAGATTGTTACGAATCACAGCAGTCTGGCTTGAGAATTGGTCAACATAAAAGTTCCAAATATAATTTATCCCTGGATGATGTTGTTTGTGAATTATTCATACAATCTGATTAGGAACTTGAGAGCATTTGTAGTCAAATAACAACTTTCCTCCAAATGACGCACAGCACATCTGAGACAGAGCACAGTGATCTCACTTGCCAGATGAGAAACCGAGGCCCAGGAATGCAGAGGGCTGAACCAACGTTGAATGAAAACTGTGGAATAAAACGTCAAAATGTTTCTACCAGGGCTTAAGACTAAGTAGTAAATCCCCACCTACTCCCTCTCCTCCTCCTAGTTCCTGTAGGATAAATTATTTTTAAGAGAAACACGCAGGTGAAAGGAAAACACGCTCTTGGAGGACATGTGGCTAACCCAGATGCTAACAGCATTCAAGCTCAGATACAGCAATAACAGCAGAAACCACATGTGTGCTAAAGCCAGTACTTAATCTGCTCTTCTTAACCTGGCATGCAAGGCCTTTCATGAGCCAGCCCCAGCCTGGTTTGCCAGCCTTGGCTTGCCCACCGAATTCCCAACTGGAAACTGAAACCCGAAGTAACATTCATACTAAACTCTCTCCAAACACCCAGCGTCTCCACCCTTCTTCTCTTCCTGCCTTACTTATCCTTCCACCTTTGACCTGAGCATCAATGCCACCAGGAGTACTTCCCAGCCTTCCTCCACCCTGCCTTGGGGTTAGATTCCCCTCCCCTGTGTTCCCAGAGTACACTGTGCATATTCCTGTCAGGGTATCTCATACTGTGTTAACATTACCTGCTCCCTTGTTGCCCTTTCCCACCACACTGGGAGCTCCTTTAGAGGAAAGACTGTAGCTTGAGTGCTTGGCACACATTAGTTCTTCAATAAATGCATGCTAAGAGAATCAGTATTGTCCAGGTCTCCAAAGAAAAAGAACTCTTTGGCCAGGTGTGGTAGTTCACACCTATAATCCCAGTACTTTGGGAGGCCGAGGCAGGTGGATTGTCTGAGGTCAGGAGTTCGAGACCAACCTGGCCAACATAGTGAAACCCTGTTTCTACAAAAAATTAGTGGGGCGTGGTGGTGTGCACCTAAAATCCCAGCTACTTGGGAGGTTGAGGCAGGAGAGTCACTTGAACCCAGGAGGTAGAGGTTGCAGTGAGCTGAGATCGTGCCATTGCATTCTAGCCAGGGCAACAAGAGTGAAATTCCATCTCAAAAAAAAAAAAAAAAAGAAGAAAAAAGAAAGAAAAGAAAAAGAGCTCTTCGCTTGATTTCTTTTTCTTTTACTAACAGGTAACGAACTTTCCCCTTGCATGTAGTAAGGCTATGATCTAGCAGACTTGTTCTATGGAATCAGTATGGCTTACCTAAATAAAAAAAAAGAGTAATAGATTGTTTGACTTGAAAGGACATTCAGAAGTCATTTATTTTTCACCCCCATCAGCCCCAATGTGAATTTCCTAGAAATTTGAAAAAATTTTAGTAAAGGCCATAAAAGGTAGCAGTCAGCATTAGAAATAAGGACATGTTAACCTTAAATGGCCTCAAATGGCATGTTCAGATAAGTTTGGCTTGCAAGAATCAAGAATGAAGCTTCCAACTTGTCACCCCTTCCTGTTGAGACATGTGAGTACATAGAAAGTCATGTAATTCATAAGCCTATGATTCATTTACTCTCCATTCATCAAACTGCTGAGTTTCATGAATGTTTGATGCCTGTTTAAGTTTCCTTTTCTTGACAAGGAAGTTTGTTTTTGGGAGATAACTCATGTACCAAAATCTAGAGACTCACAGGGAAATTCCAAAGCAGACAAGTCAGACAGGCATGTAAGCTGGCCCCAAAACATTTTTCCAGTACTGGTTAATAATCTAGGAGTCTTGAGGGGAGTAATAGTCTGTAGATACATGGACCACTAGTTAATTGACTGAATTACCCAAGAGATCAATGAGCGACACCAGAACTTTGAAGGTTTCCCCAATTCTCTATACAGTCTTGGTTGGCTTTAGATTTATGGCATGAGACTAAAATGTGTAAAAATGACCCAAGGATTTTAGAAAGAAAAACACTCAAGTAAAATAGTGGTCACTTTGAAAAGTAGTAAGAATGGATCAATTCAAATCATAAATTGTATTATTGCCTATGTGAAAATCCCATGCTAAACCTTTTATTTCCCCTTCTAATTTTTGAATTGTGGTAAAATACACATAACATAAAATTTATCACCTTAACCATTTTTAAATGTACAGTTCAGCTGTACTAAATACATTCATAATATGCAAACATCACCACCATTCCTCTCTGTAACTCTTTTTGATGCCAATCTTTTTTTTAACGTGAGATTTTTTGTGATTTTTGTGTGCATGTGTGTGATTTTTTTTTTTGAAACTGAGTCTCACTCTGTTGCCAGGCTGGAGTGCAGTGGCACAATCTCAGTTTACTGCAATCTCCACCTCCCAGGTTCAAGACATTCTCCTGCCTCAGCTTCCCGAGCAGCTGGGATTACAGGCGCCCGCCACCACACCCAGCTAATTTTCATATTTTTAGTAGAGACGGGGTTTCAAATCTTTTAATGTTCTGAAATGACCCTATACAAGGAGGGGTTGAAGTCTTTCTTTTTGTTTCTCTCTATGATAGAATTCAAGATTAAGAATGCTAAAGTCAAATCTTCAAATGAGAGCATCAATCAGAAGTTGGTGTCAGATTACTAGCTATGACTGAAAAAAACAAATCAAAAGAGAACAAAACCAACCAGATATCATCATCTAGGAAAAGGTTGTTACTTTAAAATAACTGTGATGTCCAGAACTGAGGTCTGACTCAGGCTTGACTAAGTCAGGAGCGGCAGCAGTCAGACTCATGCTGAAGAGACATCTTAGTTTGCTTGAGCTACTATCCCAAAATACCTGAGAGAAGGTAATTTGTAAGTAACAGAAATTTATTTCTCACAGTTCTGTAGGCTAGGAAGTCCAAGATCAGGCACCACAGGTTTGCTGTCTTGTGAGGTCCTGCTGTCTTGAACACTGCATCCTTTGTAGAGGACAAACACTGTTTCTTCACAAGGCAGAAGGGATAGAAAGGAAAAAAGAGCCTAGCTTATTTCCTCTAGACTTTTTGCAAAGTTGTTAACCGCATTCATGAAGACAGAGCTCTCATGACCTAATTACTCCTGAAGATCCCACTTCTTAATAATATCACCTTAAGGCTTAAATTCCAACATAGGAATTTTGGAGGGGACACAAACATTCAACCATAGCAGGAGAGAAAGTGCTGTAGTTCATAATAGGCCGAACCCAAGGGAAATCAGTAAATTGAGATGAGTTTGAATTACAGCTTGGGATCTCTAGAAACCTAAGAACCCTTCTAATTCTTGAGTTACTGCATTCCTGCTTCATGGTGCTCCAACATCTGCTTGAACACTTCTGTATATACAAAATCCTTTACTTCCTCAGCTTACCCATTATACAGATGGCTCTGACTGTTGGAAGGTTTCTACTTGTATTGGAACAGTATCTCTGTGTTTCTTCCAGCCATGCTTCCTTTTAAAGATATGCACAATAAGTGAAATCCTTTTACCCCACATAAAGTTTGGGGATCCATCTGTGGCGATTTCCATGATTGATGCTTCTCTCTAGGTGGAAGCTTCTTGGATCTTTCCACTTCTCCTCATATGATATAGCTTCTAGTACCTCCACTTTCTTGATTGTTTTCCTCTGAAAATCCTTCTGTTTGTCACTTCATCCTTCAAATGTATTAATTAAAATGAATGTACAGGCCTCTTCATGCTCAGATCTTAAAAAATTCATGGTGGAGTCACAGTATTTTTTAAATGAACATGGACAAATTTTCTTCTATTTCCTGAGCTCTCTCCCTCATAGCCAATGAATGTGATTTTTCTGTGCTTATCACATCTAAGTGGCATGTTTGTCAGCATTTGTTTACTAGAAAATTCCATTCTCGTTATTTTCAAATTGTTATGGGCTGTTGAGTGAAAGATCTTGCCTTAGACCACATTTAAATCATGACATCAAGTGCAGCCATACAATTCAAGGACAAATAAACCCCAAATAAAAATAAGGAAAAGGGGGACTCTGTATATCATTCAAAAGCAAAATGAAACATCATTTTTTTTATGTGAGTGTAAGTGCAAGTTGACAGGAAATTCAGGATAGGATTAGTGAAGGGGGAAAAACCCCTTATTGATTTATTTTTTCACAGAGAAAGCCAGATTGGATATGTCTGGACCTTGGGTATATACACACACAGAATTAATCAAGAAGAGAATGTACAACTGCATCAATATGTTGTTATTTTTATGGTTATTTATTGGACTTTATTTGTCTGTGCAATAGAGAACAGTCCATAGGCTCCATGGAAAGGTTTGCATGATATATACTGTAGCGGAAAACAGATGGTCATCTGATATTAATAACTGTGTTTAAACAAAGCCGAATTGCTATTAGTGATACCATCAATGATGATGTATTTGGAAAGCATGGTAAAGGGACTTTCATCCCCTTGAAATATTTTTTCTTTCAATGTTTGTGATTGTCTACACAACATTGAAAACATCTGCATGTAAACCAAACCTTCAGCCCATCATCTGCATAGCCGGCATATGCAATGCCAAACAACTGAGCACTGAGAAAGAAAAATGCAACTGGCTAAATTATTTAGACCAATACAACCAGATCTGAGTAAGTATTCAAAGAGTTGGTTAGTATGGACACCTCACTGTATCTAGACACAAAATAGAAAATCTAATTCAAATCACTCGGATCTGTTAAGATCTTACTTGGTTCCTGGTTACTTCTAAGAATACAGTTTGGATGCCTTAATGACATTGCCTGTCATCCCAGCCTCATCTGCAGCTTCTCTTCACTTTATAAACTCAACAATCCAATCATACAGACTATGCATCAATTTAAGAGTGCTTGATGCTTTTTCATGTTTTCAAGCATGTCTTGGCTTCTTTGCATTATACCTGATATTTTTCTTCTAATTTTCTGTCTGATAAACTTCTAATCTTCCCATCCATTTTTAAAACCATGCTCAAATATAAACTCCTTTAGGGAAGTCTCTGCTGACTTCTCTACACTAAATTAGTTGTTTCTTCCACTACACTCCAATAGGGCACCTCATGAAAGTTACCATCACACTTTGCATGGGATCTTTTGTCTACAATTGTCTCTTTCTTATTGGACTATGAGTACAGTAGGAGACACGTCTTTTTAATCTTTGACTCCTCTGTACCTAGATCACCGGCTAACTCATAATTGGCATTCCACAGATTATATTTGAACTAATTGCAACTTGAACTTCTTCATTGAGAGGATTTCTATCTGAAAATTTTGGGTTCTTGTTCAAGAATTCACTAGAGCTATACAAATGATAGCTAAAGGAACAACTCTCAATTCAATATTGATTGGATTGCATAAATTGAAATAATGTGTTCAATCAACTTTAATTCATTGACTGCATATTTTGCATTTCATGCCTTTTTTCAACTGTATGGAAGACACTTTAATATATTTGTAGTTGTGATATGTGGCTTATGAGGATGCCTGAATTCTTTAGGAATTTTCCAAATCTTCTACAATGCATGATACTAAAAAAATACAGCTAATGTTAAATACCTAGTAACCTTCACAGAAGCTATAGCATGAAAAGGTATAAAAGGATTATAGTATGTCCTATTCACCTATTCAATTCTAGGCACTAGAGAATTTTCATCATGTCTTTTTTGCTTTATATTCAAATATTTGGTAAGAAAAAGAAATTTCCCATGTTATCATTTTATGTGTAATATTAACTTGAGAAATGTACATGCTTTTGTATCTGTAATATATATATTGCATATTTTTATGTAAAGTTCTTTTGGATGTGTACATAGATACATGTAGATATATATTTATACATATACATAAACATATAAATATGCATTTATAGCTAGTGAACAGAAACAAAACCTTAAGGGAAAACCACTTCATTCCCTCAATCTCACCCACATGCCAAATAATTTTCACTTTTTCACCAAAACTGTCAGTATAAAATGGAATGAAGGGCAGTACAGACATACTTTCACCAGGCTTAAGGGTATGAGATAATGAAACTAGCTCCTAGGATAAGCATATTTATTGGGTTTGTTATGTATCAAATGTAACAAAAGTAGAGGATCTGAAGAACGCCCTGTGTGGTTCTTTTCACACCCTTTGATCACACAATTCCTCTTTAATTCAGATGCAGTAGAGCTTAAGTGGCTTCATTGATGTGTTAAGTGTGGAATGATTTTTGTATAAAATAAAAAAGGCTCCATTATGTGTCCAGAAAAGCCTGTGTGTGCTTGTTTATTGAGACAGGAAGTCGGTTTCCCACACAGAACAACAGTTCTGCGATGCTGAAGCATTGTGTCTGAAAGAAGAGTAAAGGAAACTTAATTTTCTACCTGGCAGAAATCGGCTTCTGGAGGAAGGGACAGACAATGCGATTGGACTTTAGCTGAATGAGAGGGCTTGATTGATTTTCAGAAAATGTGCCATGTACAGGGAGGTTACTCGGAGTACTTTTGTTAGGAAAACGCATTTTTCATAGTTGGAGCCTGTTTTTGTACCTGGCTTAAAGTGATGCTCCCCAGTGAATACTTGCCACCCCTCTGAAGTCAGTTGGGGAAAAAAGAAATACTTTCCCAGAGTTGTTACCTCCTAAATATTGTCTCCAGGTTATTGTTTTGTTATATTTTTCCATCAAGTTGGCTGCCATTTGCTTTTTTTCCTTTTTCTTTCTTTTTTTTTTTCTTTGCTTGCATGGAGAATACTTCTGAGGCTTTCCAAGGTGAAGTTTATAAATCTATCCATAGTTTAAATATTGAGGCATAGATATAGTTCCTATCTGTTAGAAGTGAATTTTGACCTTGTAAATCCATGATCCATGGAATAAACCCTATGTTGTGGCCACACGATGAAGGGAAATAAGATGAGAAACAGTATCTATCTTGTACTCAAAAGGCCAGGCTTTTTTCTCTATACCGTGCTGCCTTAAATTATCAATACGCAAGGTAGCAAAATTCCAGCCATTCTTCCCATCCCTTATGGAATCCCATGTCCACTCTCCTCCTGGTTATTGTCATTGTCATCTGCCTCTTCATCTTCATTATGAACTGTCTAAAGATTGATGCTTCCTAGCTGGGAATAGTTCATAGAGAGTATATAACATGATTGTTCTACTCAGCAATTGTAGAATCTGAAACAGACAATAGTGAAGTGGACCTAAATAAGAAGAATGTATAGACAATAGTGGCTGGGAGTGGTAATCCCAGCACTATGGGAGGCTGAGGCAGGCAGATCACAAGGTCATGAAATCGAGACCTTCTTGGCCAACATGGTGAAAATATAGTAAATATTTTTGTATCTACTAAAAATACAAAAACTTAGCTGGGCGTGGTGGTGTACACCTGTAGTCCCAGCTTCTTGGGAGGCTGAGGCAGGAGAATTGCTTGAACCCGGGAGGCAGAGGTTGCAGTGAGCTGAGATCATGCCACTGCACTGCAGCCTGGGTGACAGAGCAAGACACCATCTCAAAAAAAAAAAAAAAAAAAGAAAAGAAAAGAAAAGAAAAGAAAGAAAGAAAGAATGTATAGAGAATAGAACAATCTCAGGGATTTTTTCCATTGATAACATTTACCTTACTAATATTTCAGAGTTAAATCAATTTTCAGGGTGAAGACCTCAGTAAAGAATATAGTGGTTTCACATCCAAGAAAAATTTTGTTAGGCTGTGGACACTGTGTGGAGGTGACAGGATTAGAACTGCTATTGGATTGGCTTGGTGAGAGTGGATGATCCAGGCACATATGCATCTGCTCAGTCAATTGCTTAATTTTTCCCCGTAGAATGATTCCTTTTCTGCCCACCTGTCCTTACTATTTTTCCAACTTACTATTAATGCAATTTCTACTTCACCTTCCCATCATGCATGGGTGATTTTTTTCCTCAAAATTGATGTCATAATATCCTTTTGATCATTATAAACTTGTTTATAAAAGAATTTCACAGTCAAAGAATTCGAGGGGATAAGTATTAAGGCAGGACGAGGAATATCCTTTGAGAAGGTCCCAGACTAATGGTTCAATCACGAAGTTTCTTCCCCTTGGCATGCAGAATGAATTCTTCATTCTTGACTCCTTTATTAGCCTAAACTATTTTATCCCAACTCACAGTAGCTTAGCCATAGCTGTTATCCTAGGTATTTAATGCTCCTTCTTCATGCATGTCTCACATTCTTCTCATGTATTTCTCATTAAGCCGTCTTTCACCCCCTCCATCTGTTTGTGTAATGCTTGGTATGTGACTGTTGCTGTGTAATAATAGGCCCTAAGTCATGTGACTTTAATTTATAAGGTCAGACACCATTTTTCCTGCAGAGAATTCATTTTTGTCCTAAAGCTAACTCTTTTGCCTCACTATGATACTGTTTCTGATCACCAAAGATAAAACTGAACTTTAAAATATATATATATATATATATATATATGGGACCTTTATCACCAAAGTCAACAACCCAATGAAAAGATGGTCACATCAGGAATCCATAAGCTGGATTCCGATCCTGGTATTGTAATTGACTTGTCACAGCTCCATTCCAGTTGCTTCAGCTCTCTGATCTTCAATTTATTTATCAGAAAATTGTCTTTCTTCTCTTTCGCCTCCTTCCCTCCTTCTTCCCATCTTTCCCTCCTTCTTTCCTTTCTTTCCTCTTTCTTTCCTCCCTGTCTTCCTTCCTTCCTTTTTTTCCTTCTTTTTTTGACAGAGTGCAGGAAATTCTACCCCCCAAATATGGTACCTTGGCATGCTCAGTATTTTAAGCTGAAGGAAACAGAGAAAACCACAGAAGCAGAAAGGTCTTTCTGACCTCTCTCGAAGACCCTCACGTGACAGGTGTCCTGCCCTACAGCCAGAGAGAAGGAATGTTCCACAGAGAGACTAAGAAGAATCTGAAGAATCAGGCCTTACTAAGTGCCCTCCAGGTTATCTTTAAGTCATACCCCCTTTTTGTCCAGTCGTGCCTCTACATTCATCATCAAACCTAAGCATAAAAATACAGTTTCTCCTGGGTCTCTGGGTCTTCATTTTTGAAGACTTGTGTCACATAAGACATGAATTAAATATGTTTGTTACGCTTTTCTGTTGCTAACCTGTCTTTGGTTATAAAGGTATCAGCCATCAACCTTGTGATGGGTAAAGCAAGATAGTACTTTTTCTCCTCTATACTTTCTTTTTTCCTTTCTTCCCTTTTCTTTCTTTCCCTTCCTCCTTTCCTTTCTTCCTTCTCCCCTTCCTTTCTTCCTTCCTCCCCTTTTCCAAACGTTCTCCCTTTTCTTTTCTTCCCTTTAATTTGTATTTACTAAACGTCTCCATTCTCAAGGAGAGAGCAACAAGCAAATACAAATGTTGTAATTTAAAAATAAATTAATTTTTAAAAATGAAACATTAAAGTAACAACACAAGGCTGTTGTAGTTAAATGAACAAATAAAAAGGAATAAACTTTGTGTGCATTCGTAGGGCACTATATAAAACTGTGATATTATTGTTATGGGAGAATGAAATTCCTAGACAGACCTGATGATGTAGAGATTAAAAACTTGGACTTTGAGGTTACTAGAGAAACCTGAGTTTCAACTCTACTAGCTGAGTGACCATGGGCACATTACTTAAAGTTTCCAAGTCTAAATTTCCTCAGCTGTGAAATACTGTGTATTAATAAAGTACGTAACTCAAAGGCTGTTGCAAAGATTGAGTGAGATTTTATATGTAAAATGCTAAGCACAAATGTCTAACATATAATAAATGCAAAATAATGATAGCTATTATTATTATCATTGTTCGTTAGGTGAGGCAGAGTAACTTGTACTGTTGTCATTTCTGTTATGTAAAATAACGATAGTAATCTCAGAGGAAGCAAAGGTTGGTGGGGTTGGGGGAATCAGGACTTCTCCTGAGAACTGTCAATTTCCTCTAGAGAAAGGAATTCATTGAAGGAGAGATGGGACTGTACCTGGGGTAGAAGCACAATAGGGTGGTGGTTAAGGCTGATCTTTGTAAGCCCTCTCACTTGTTGATCGCCAACCTCTTCCTTATCACCTTCTGAAGATCTTTTTATCAGTTCCTTACTGAGTTTGTCCAGTATTACCTCTTAGTGTCCCTTGGCCAGAGATTTCTCTTGAAAAATCAGCTGACGGCTTGAAAGTCTCACTCTTTTTTCCTATATCTGTCAAAATTCTATTTATTCTTCATGGCCCAGTTTAAATATCAACTTTTCATGCAGCCTTTCTGGGCTGCCCTAAAATGCCATTCAGAACACCTACTCTGTGTTCCCACTGCACTGTTAGCAACCAGTAAAGCGCAATTGTGTTAGAGAGAGTGGGCAAATCTCTCTGTGCAACGGCAATAATGATTTGTCTCTTGTATTAGACCGTGAGCTCTTTGAGGGGAGGAACTGCACTGCCTTCAGCTTTGGATCCTGTATCTTAGTCACTTGTGCCTCCTACATTTTAAAACTAGACAAATGACATTGCATTGTTTGCATGGAATTGAATCCCATGAAGAAAAAAGCAATGGGTGTGATCTTCCAACTCTTTTAAGGTCTGGTCAGAGCTGACCTAGGAGTACAAAACCAAAGAAAGGGCTCAAGCACTCTGACTTCCAGCTCAAATCCTTACCTTCATTATAAGCTCCTGCTGGATCCCATTTTCCACCTCCATGACTGAGGAGGTGGCCCTGGGTCCCTCAAAACTGAAGTTCAAGATAACCCACTTGCAATATTTGGATGAGTGCCTTGATGACATAGACTCTAGAGATCATGAGGCAATGAGAATGTTTCACTTAGCTTATTTTTTGCCATGTTTTTTTGCCATGTGCTTATCAGGACATTCAGATGGCTGGAGTTAGAAAAGGGTGTGGAATCTATATTTGGCTAAATGCAATGAAGAAATTCCTTGGCTAAAAAAGAAAACAATCTTTCTTTTCTTAAAATTTAAGTCGATGTAAAAAAAAAAAAATCTTTGCAGTGCAAGATAGAGTTTCTTTTCCTTTTCTCTCTGTCTTGGGGCCTTATCTGATTTTAATCATTATTGGCCAGATATGATTTGAAACAGGTGAAGCTAAAATTTCCTGGGGAAAAAAAAAAGAAATCTTCAGTTGCAACTATTGCAGCTGTCTACCTACTCTACTCCCCTCCTCCAAGGTAGCATGGGCTATCGAGTGTAAATGTTGAGGATTATGAATTTTACTTTTAAAAGGCTTTAATGCCCTGCAGAGTTTTCTCAGCAATTTTCAAGTCTTGTTAACCATAATACATCCAGTTCTCGATTATCCACAAAAAGCGGAAATGAATAGTGGCACAGATAATCCAAAACAGAAAAACAATCACAATGTTTCTTATATTTTACTTTGGAATGCTTTGTATGACTTTTGGGGGGTTCCAATTTTCCTTCCCAGTGATGTTCTGCTCAGGAAAAAGTTAAAATGAGTTTGCATTCCCTAAGGCCACACTGGGGGATGTGGCCTAGCCATATGCTGGGTGGCAGGGAGAAGGCAGCCCGAAATCTAAGGGAAAAGAATTCCACTGATAATCTAGAAGTGGAAAATGCTCCTATGAATAATTAAGGGCTGACCAGAATATAATTCAGTTTTATAAATTTGTGTGGACAAGTTTTTGGTCCACATTAAAAAAAAATACAGTTATCCTCTTAAGAAGAGTTAAAACTGGTATCAAAGAGAACTTTGGTATCAAAAACAAATGACCTCAACGTTCTTTACTTTTCACAACCCAGTGGCACTGGCACTATGTGAAGGAGTTAGGATCTGTTGATGGGGCCAAGGGGACTCAGTTCTCAGCTAATGTGTTCCAGCTCCATCCTTCAACCTTCTTCAATTGAACATATGTAGATTTATAAAATGTCAGGCTATGTACTACTGTCCCACCTACCATGGTAGTTACAATTACCATTCCTATTTTACAGATGAGAAAACTAAGGCTCATACAGGCTCATTATTAATTTAAGTTCACAAAGCCAGTCACTGTGAACAGCTAACTTTGAGCTCAGGACTATCTCACTCAGTTTGGATAACTAAGTTAAGAGTCAGAAGTTAAGGGGTATCAAGCTTTTCATTATTTGAATGTTTTCCTGGTTTCCCTTCATTGTTCTTAGATAGTAAATTCAATTAAATATTTATGAGCTCTGACTACTAGGTTGCTCGTATATATATATGTATAATATATGTGTGTGTGTTTGTATATATATATATAATCATGATATTGTGTTACAGGAAAAAAAATCTAATAATATTTAGATATAATCTCAGCCCTTGAGAGCTTTCCGTTTAAAATAGAAACCAGATGAATAGAATAGAGTGAGAAACCATGTGACTATATAGTAAGGTCGAATGAGACAAGTAGATATAAGAAATGGCAGGGCAGGGTCAAATCACATCAGGATGGGAACAAAAAACAAGAGATTTCAGAAAGGCTAATAAATGACTGAATGGAAGTCAGTGGGCAATTTCAATTTCAATGTGCTGTGTATGATGTGAGTAAGGAACCAAGTGCACACTGCTATTGAGATGGGCCATAACAACTGGATGCCATTTTGTTGAGAGCTCTGATGTAGATGGGATGGAATTCCAAGTGTTGAGAATACTTCTAGCAGGTAAAGTTAAGAGCACACCAGATGTGTTCAGAGAACCTTGAGTTGATCTGAAAAGAGAATCTGCTCAAGGAGAAAAAATGTAAGCAAAAATGAAAATAGTAACAACAAAAAAGCAAAATAGCATCATAATCTTGTCATAAAAAAATCAGAGTTAGGGACAGAAATGAGAGAGAGAAGAGAAGAGAGAAGGAAGCCATTTTCAAAACCCCTCATGTTTTCACATGTTTTAGAAAATTTAAATACTCACCTAGCAATTTGGTGTAAAACAATGGGCACATTTTTCAGTAATTTTAGTGCTGGAAGGAGAGGAAAAGAATAGGTAACAAAAACAAATTTATTAGTCCAAGGCCACCCTATTGCTCAAGTGGATCCCTAAAAACTCAAGGGTCCTAACTCCTACTCCAGTGATCAGCTGCTAGCTAGGCCAGCTTTGGGGTATGACGTTAGCATCAAGGCCAAGCTTCTGGGAAGCCTTAGAGTAGCTTCTGGGAAGAAAGTAGGGATTCCAGGATGTTTACAAAATATAACTCAAGGATTATGTGTCTTCAATTTGTTCTGGAAGTTTCCACACTCAGCTAAATCACATTCCTTTTCCCTTGCAGACTTTTTTGTCTGTCCTTGATTTCTTCTTTGACATCTTCTCTTCCCCCATTATCTTTTACTCTATCAAACCTGATTTTCCCCCCTGTATAAAAATGCAAAAGCCATAGTTGTTTACTCCTACACACCCTTAGCATTTGCTGGGTCTTTTTCTCTTTAGTCTCTGGAGCCTCAGATATCTCTAGGCCACATTCTAGCTCCTATAAGCAATTTCACATCACTATGGACATGACCTCTATGAAACTGGCCACGGTACTCTGGGTTTTCAGTGTACAATTCTATTTCCCTTCCTGTAGTGGATGCTGTGGGGGCACCACCTCCTTGAGGACCAAGGCACTCCAGCTGCCAGGAATATTGGCTGCTAACCTCACACAGCTGAGCCTTCCATGAAAATTGCTCTCTGCCAAAGAGAACCTCCTAGTCCAAGGTCATGTCTACTCTCCAGAGGTAGCTCTTAACTAATGTCTGTCCAGACCCTTTGTCACAATGTTAGACAACTGTGTGAACGGTTATCAGAGCTCCAGAGTGCCCCAAGGGATCTGGGTAGCCCTCTCTTGTACATGCCCCACTGTCCAGCTTCTCCCTTTGTCCAGTCCTGCTTCCTTCACTCTCTCGTAAGTATCATCCCTGAGAGCACTCCTAATAACTCCCTGAATGCAAATCTCCACCTCAGAGTCAATTTCCCGGGGAACAGTCTCAATACCCTATATTTATTCTGGCTTGTATGTTGTCACTGTAGTAACCTGTCTTGTAATGAAAGAAAAAAAATTACAGTCTTTGAAGGGGTCAGAGATCAAGGTTTTGGTAGCCTCTGTACAACAGAATTCATTGAGCCAGGCCTATAGCCTAGTCCAGTCATTTTCTTACCTCTCGACCTTGAGTTAAGTAATGTATCATTCTTGTGTACTGGCTTACTTTGGTTCAAATGGATAATAACCTATATGATGGAGTGATGGGGGAGAAAAATGAACAGATGGTTAAACATCCCTAAAGGACCATTACGTACTGTGAAAATACTTAAATTCTGTAGTGAAGTCTCCAAAATCTTAATCCCCATAAACTGAGATTCTACAGAGTCCACTTCCTTGGAAATAGATTTGAAAATACCCTTTGCTTCACTTTCTGTGGATTATGCAACCACAGAATTCCTCCGGGGACTCAGCCACACCCCAAATCTTAGCCTAAATCACTGAGTTTGACACAGATTCATAAGAATTTGGCAAGCAGCTCACCCACATTTTCTACCAAATTGAATCCAAATGTTGCCTAGGTTGGATGAGAGTTCAGTCAAGAAAAGGAGGCCCAGGCCAATGGACTGCTAAATGGTGATATTTGAAACCCAAATGAGTTTGGCTTGGCCCTAAGACTAGGAGGAAAGCTTTGAACTATAGCATATGATATAAGCCCTGATCCAACTCAAAACACTTTTTACTTTTTTTTTTGGTTGTTATTTCAGAAATGCACTGACCCTGCACTCTACAAGACACTATGCTCATTCCAAATGCTAAAGTCAGTCCTAGGAAACTGCAGGCGCCTGTAGGGTCAAAGTAGAGTGGGGAAGCTGGTTCTTATCACCTGTTTCTTCAATTCCCTCTAGAACAGAGGAAAGCTTGACAAGATGGGGTGGGGTAGTAGTGTGTGAAAGGACTGGAAGAACTACTAATTCAGGCTCCTGTGAAGAACCCGATCAGCAGTGGGCTTTGTGTGGCGGCTCTGATTGAATTCTCCCTCTTGACAGAGAAGGTGTTGGCCTCCTGCTTCCTGGAACAGTGGCTATGACTAACTCATGTAGCACTGGATACATTTATAAAACAGAGACAATTAGATTTTGCTGCTCACATCAAATTTTCTATCACAACTTTTCCTTAAATAATTGTCCTTTTTTTAAACTTTTGTATTAGGTTTGGGGCACATATGCAGGTTTGTTATATAGGTGAACTTGTGTCACAGGAGTTTTTTCTTTTTTTCTTTTTTTTTTTGAGACGGAGTCTCGCTCTCGCCTGGGCTGGAGTGCGGTGGCCGGATCTCAGCTCACTGCAAGCTCTGCCTCCTGGGTTTACGCCATTCTCCTGCCTCAGCCTCCGGAGTAGCTGGGACTACAGGCGCCCGCCACCTCGCCCGGCTAGTTTTTTGCATTTTTTTTTTAGTAGAGACGGGGTTTCAGGATGGTCTCGATCTCCTGACCTCGTGATCCGCCCATCTCGGCCTCCCAAAGTGCTGGGATTACAGGCTTGAGCCACCGCGCCCGGCCTGGAGTTTTTTCATACAGACTCATAATCCAGGTAATAAGCATTGTACCCAATTGTTATTGGGTACAGTTCTACTCCTCTCCCTCCACTCACCCTCCCCACTCAAGCAGGCCCCAATGTCTGTTGTTCCCTTCTTTGTTTTCATGAGTTCTCATCATGAATTTAGCTCCCAGTTATAAGTGAGAACATGCAGTATTCGGTTTTCTTTTGCTGTGTTAGTTTGCTAAGGAATAATAGCCTCCAGCACCATCCATGTTCCTGCAAAAGATATGATCTCATTCTTAAATAATTATCCTTGTCCTTCTCCTTTTTCCCCTTCTCCTACTCCCCCTTCTCCTTTTCCTCTACCTCCTCTTCCTCCTCATCTTCTTTTCCTTTCCTCCCTCTTCCTCCTCCTCTCCCCACCCTCTTTCTTCCTCTTTTTTTTCTCCCTAAGAACCTTCACACTCTCCACTGTCTTCAGGTCTCATCGATTGCTCCTCCAAAACCCCCCATTACACCAGCACCCCACCCCTGGGAAGACTTTCCCAAGCTGCATCACCCTGTCTCGACCCCCACCCCACACAATCATCTTCACCCCAACCCTCGCCACACTCCTGCACCTCCCATCACCACTAGGACTCCTCTCTCAGAGGTCCTGTCTCCTAAGGCCCTAGCTGCCTAGATAAACCAATATGTTAATACCTATGGGAAAACCCACAATAAAACCAATATTAAAATATAGTATGTTTGAGTCTTGGCTTTGTCACTCCCAGGCTGTATAACATTGGATAAGATATTTAGACTTTTTAAACTTCCATTTCTCACCTCTAAAATACAGCTAAGAAAGACTCAACATACAGGGTCTCAGTTTACATTTAGCTTCCACTGAAAGACATCTCTTGATCTTCCAAAATAAGATTAAACGCCCCTTATCTATGTTCATATGTCATTCTCTCAATTCACTTGTCATAAAGCTTGTCAGTTGCATCCTAATTCCCAGTATAATTCCTGATTCTTATTACGAATGCCTGAGGGCAAGATGTATGGTTGATCCCCCTTGAAGCCCAGTGGCTAACACAATGTTTTAGCACGTAGCTGGTACTAAAATAAGGGCATTAAATGAATGGGCCACCTCTGGAAGCATTTATAAATAGTGGAAATTGTTTCTCCCAGATGGCATGTTTATATTGGACCAGTGTCCTTTTTAGATCATGCCTTTGCTGGAGAAGGGACCATAATGGAAATATCAGGTGCAGGAAGATGTTTGGTGTCACTCAAATAGCTCCATGTAGGTGGCCTCTTGCTCTCTCCAAACATCCAGCTGGCTCTGGGCCCGTGCACCTGAAGGGAGATATCTGAGACTCAGAACACTTCCTGCTTCATTTCAGTGACACCAGTTTGGCTCCATTTTCACCTCCAAGCTGGGATCAAATGTTCCCCAAGTGCAGAGAGTTAAGGAGAAATGTCTCATTCTCTCCCTTGACCTCCTCCCTTATTCCTCTCTTCTTATGTTTTTCATAAAACTTTAAACGAGATTCCCAGAGAAAAGCCATGTCCTTTGGTCAGGCCAGCAGCCTCCCCAACTGTGGGCTCTGGCACTTCTCTAAAAAGGTCAAAATTGGGGATAGAAAGTTCTTGATGAGGTGCTTGAGCGCTTACGTTAATAGGAGAATAGATAAAGAGGGAAACATGGAGGGTATGGGATGTATGAGACTGCATGTTCACAGGGAAAAGTAATGTTGTGCAGAAAGCCTGCCACTGCTAATGAATCTGGTAAGAGGACAGGAAGGAAAGGGATTATTTATGTTATGCCTTTTGGGAGACAATTTTCCATGTGTCTTACATTTTTACCTCTGGCAGGTGCTGACAGTCCTTGTGCTGGCCTCTCTTTTTAAGGGTGTTTCCATAGTGGAAACATACATGGAAAAATGGAGCTGGGCTGGAGCATAGGGCAGGTGCACTTAGGGTCCATTATGCAAGATTTGGGTTTTCTATACTCAGGGCTTCTCTCTC
This sequence comes from Rhinopithecus bieti, assembly GCF_001698545.2. NCBI lineage: Eukaryota > Metazoa > Chordata > Mammalia > Primates > Cercopithecidae > Rhinopithecus > Rhinopithecus bieti. Next base: position 757,770 of record NW_016827192.1, on the reverse strand, counting down.
ATAAGCCACCCTACAGTGTATGCAGGTATCACCTGGCTCTCTTCACATTGTTCTGTGGGAATTCGGGCTTGGAGGGTCAAAGCAAATATGCTAATACTCATATTGCTTCCTGTGCTGTGAGTAGAGTCCATTGTCTCTGACTCAGGAATATTGTGTCTTCTGCCAGCATCCATGAATCCATCAGGTTATCTTGTGAGCTTACAAGTAGTATAAAGTTTCAAACCCTTCACAGTTCTCGACCAAGCTCTGTTCTCTCTGCCTAAAGGCAGCCTGTTTAAGAATTCTGCCTTTATAGGTCTATGTGAACCCTATCTCCTATGAGAAAAGGAGAAGAGGGAAGAGAGAAAAAGAGCACATACTTATTGAATGTCCCCTGTTTACCAAGCCGTGCTGGGCTGAACTGAGCTTCTCATACATTATCTCATTTAATCCTCATAACACCCTAGGAGTAGATATCGTCCTACCTCTTTCATAGGTGAAGAGTCCCAGGCCCAATAAAGTGAAGTGACTCGCCAAGATCACTCACAGGGTGTGAGGTTTAAACCTAAGCCCGTCTGTTAAAAGAGTTACTGATCTTTCTGTTACATCATTCTAGGAAGTCCTTTATTTTCTGTGTGTTGAATTGACCAATCCAAGATAACAGGAGAGATGCTAGCAAGTCTAAAATCATTTCCCTAACCACTCTGTTATCTGTTCTACTATTTTTCCCAACTCTATCCCTGGACGTATTCCTCAGCTTAATGAGCACTTCTTCATTTTTGTAGTCTTTTGCCTTTCCTTTTCTAGGATCCCAGCCTCCAGCCAATGTTACTCATTTTGCTTAGCCTTGGACTTCTTGACTCTTGCTATTGCTCTAGGACTTTTTTTTTTTTTTTTTGGAGGGGGGTCTACTCAGAAAGAAAGATATGAAGCCCTTTCTCTGATATCACCATAGAATGAATAACACTGTCCAGACGTCACAGTTCTAAAGAATTCTTGTTTGGTTTTCAGATGTGACTGAAGTGATTTGCACCCGGATGCCTAGACTCGCCATCTGCTCAAAGATTGCTCAGAAAGCCCTCCCATGCATTCCCCTGCTGCATACCAGCCCACTCTGCCTGCAGCTGCTGTCTGCAGGACTTCATATCTACGCCACACTGTTTAAAAGCTGTGCTTCAAGAAATCCCAAAAACATATGACTGCACCTACTACACAGCCTAAATGCAGCATAAGTTGACCTTGCTTTCTAAGAAGTGGGGCAAGAAATGCTTTTTTGTGTGTGTCATGTCTGTTTGTTTTTCAATTAAGAGAGGAAAGCATTAGGCAGATGGAATGTACATGCGAGGATGAGGAGACAGAAAACAAGTAGCCCTTTCCATCAAGATAGAGGGTTTTCTGGGGTCGCTGGCTCTTGAATGTCACTCCCGATTTCTCTTTCCAAGGCACTGTGCCACCAGCCTACTGAGATTGTGTGGGAGCTTTCATGGGGGTTATATTTCACTAATGAAAATAAATTTTGTGCATAATCTGAATGTTTATGTTTCTTTACAGAATAGACTTAGTTTAGCAATAAGCTAATAATACTGACATACCTCTAATTCTCTGGGGAAAAAATTTGCTACTCCAACTTCCATTCCTGCAACATCATCAAAGTACTCACAAGAATGAACCAATTAGCAACACTTATTAGCACTGCCTAGACTCAGTGTAAGCAGATTTTGAAATAAAAAGGGAAGCATGATGGGACATTCTTATGGTTTAAATATTTGTCTCCTCCAAAACTCGCGTTGAAATTTAGACTCCAATGTAGGGCCGTTGAGGGGTGGGGGCTTTAAGAGGTGATTGGGCCATGAGGATCCTACCCTTATGAATGAATTAATCTATTCATGAATTAATGGGTTAGTAGATTCGTGGATAAATGGGTTATCATGGGAGTGGGGCTGGTGGCTTTATAAAAGAGGAAGAGAGACCTGAGCTAGCACTCAGCCCCCTTGCCATGTAATGTCCAGCACCGTCTCAGGACTCTGCAGGGTCCCCCACCCAGCAAGAAGGTCCTCACTAGATGTGGTCCCTTGATCTTGGACTTAGCCTCCATAGCTGTAAGAAATAAATTTCTTTTCTTCATAAATTGCCCAGTTTTAAGTATTCTGTTACAGGCAATAGAAAATAGACTAGGACACACATAGACCTTGCTTTATGGAGTTCATAACCAATTTGTAGAGAAAGACAATGATTCACAAAAAAGAAATAACCTACACCAGATGGTAGGTGAAAAGACACATGTGAGCAGCACAAAGTGTTACCGAAGTTGTGAAAAAGGTATCATTAGTCTCCTAGCTACCAAGACTCTAAATGGAGGAGTTATCTTCAGACCCCAAACCTAATTCACTCCCACACAGGTTCCTTCAAAATGCCTCTTGCTGCCTCCTCTTTCTCCATTCTATGCCTAAAAGCATCACCTTACTTTAAGTCTTTATCAGTTTATAGTTAAATTGTTAAAACTTTTTACCTGTCTCCTTGCCGCTGGCCACTTCCCACTCCAACTCGTGTGGAGCACAAATTAAACTTCCAAAAGCACCACTTTGATCTTTTTCCTTCCCTATTCAAATACTTCTCTGGATGCCAATTTCCAATTGAAAGAAAGTCAAAACTTGAGGAGTGGCATGAAAGAAGGATCCAGGTTTGTGCTGACCTGGGCTTGGTCCTAGGATGGTAACCCTGGGAAAAAGAAAGAAAAACATGAGTAAGTCAAGCAAGACTTGATGGTTGGAATACAGGAGCTGAGAGAAGGTAGCATTACCAAGAACCTAGAAGACTGGAAGATGAGCAAAAGGCAAAAATAGAGACGTGCACATTTAAAAGATGTGTTGAGGTGAAAAAACTCAGGGCTTTTGCAACATCACCTACCACTGAGTATGCACTTAGAGGGACATAGGAGGGGCACCACAGACGCTTGCTGAGAAAATAAATAAAAGAATGAATGAATAAACCTCCTGTTTGCATTATGTCCATCGTTTCACTTTATCTTTATAACAACCTTAGTTGGGGGTTCTTATTATTATCACAGTTTTACTGATATCTAAACCAAGACTCAGAGAGGTTACACAATTCTCCCAATATCCCCCAGTAAATGAGAGGCAGTGCTGAGATGTGAAACCAGGTCAGCTCGATGTCGCAGTCCATCTAGCACGTTGCCCTCTAGAAGCATCTAATTGTGCAGCACCTGGAGACGTGGAGCTGTGGGACACATTTGCAAAAGGTGATTGTTTATCATCAAAGCTGCAGGAGACACTAGAGGAATGTTGCAGAGGACAAAAAAGTAGACATTCTGGACTTCAGCAATGGGAAGTTTTGGAGATAGAGGAAGCAGAACTCTTTTTTTTTTTTTTGAGACGGAGTCTTGCTCTGCCGCCCAGGCTGGAGTGCAGTGGCCGGATCTCAGCTCATTGCAAGCTCTGCCTCCCGGGTTCACGCCATTCTCCTGTCTCAGCCTCCCGAGTAGCTGGGACTACAGGTGCCCGCCTCGTCGCCTGACTAGTTTTTTATATTTTTTTTAGTAGAGACGGGGTTTCACCGTATTAGCCAGGACGGTCTTGATCTCCTGACCTCGTGATCCGCCCGTCTCGGCCTCCCAAAGTGCTGGGATTACAGGCTTGAACCACCGCGCCCAGCCGAGGAAGCGGAACTCTTGAAGGGAACAGAAGAGAAGACCTAACAGAAGAAGAATCATGGAATCAAAAGAGAAAGGAGATTTGTCAGCAAATACGTGATTAACAGCGTGAAAAGCTACCAAAATAGTCTTAACGGGAGCAGTGAGGCAGCCTGGTTTGAATGGAAGGAAAGCCTGGACCACAGCAGATAGGCTGTGTTAGAACCATCCTTCTGTTTGAAGCTTGAGCACAGAGGGGAGAAAAAATAACAACTTGTTTTCACTTACTGCAAGGGACATGGTGGACACTCCTATAATAAAAGACATTAACAAGAGAAAAGCGTAACGAATTTATTTTAAAAGTTTTTTCTGACTCAGGAGGCTTCAGAAAAAAAAAAAAAAAAAGATCCAGGGAAAACTTTGTATTTTTATGGTAAATCTGATGAAAGAAGTGCGAAGAAATGTGATTGGACCACAGAAAGGGGCAGGGCCTAATGTAATAAACTGCGTGTGGGGGCGTGTTACTCAGAGAGGCCTATTTGTTCCGACGCTTCTTGGCCTCTCTGTGCAGCATTTCTTTCCTCCGGGAATAGAGCAGGTCATCTCTCGCATGAGGATCTTATGATCTACTTGCAGGAAAGGTAAGACAGAGAATTCCTTTATATTCGGCTCTCGCACAGAAATGTGGTGGAAGTTCAGAGTGAGCTTGCTTCCTAGGCCCTCTCGATCTCCTTCACCTCAGAGGGCTTTGGGGTAGTGTTTTCTGACTCCCAACAAGCAAGCTGCCTAAATGACTTGAAATGTATTGTTTGTATTTATCACATGGTGATAATATTCATTTGGCGGGATTAAATGTGATAATGCTGTCATATAGCAAATAACATCTAACATTTACAAGGCACCAAGCAACGGTCTAAGCACTCAACACATACTATTTCGTTTAATCCATACAACTCTGTTGGGTAGATTTTATTGGAGTCAGCTTGTTTGCAGATGAGAAGACACAGGTTCAGAGAGTTTAAGTAATTTACTTAAGGTCACACAGCTTGTGAGTAGCAGGGCTGGAATTGAAACCCAACCATTCTGCTCCCAGAAGCTATGCTCTTCACCATCATGCTATGCTAAATTGTGTTAAACAAGTTATCCGTAAATATTATTTCTTTCCTCTCAAGAACATGTGAGCTACATTAGTTTTTTTAAAAGTAGGTGGATTATAAATATTTAAACCGGAGGTGAACAAACAACAGTCCATAGTCTCCAAATCTGGCCACCTGCTTTATTGTATGACCTGCAAGCTAAGAATTGTTCTCACATTTCTTAATGACTTAGAAAAATTAAAAAATAATATTTTGAGACACATGAAAATTATAATGAAATTCAAATTTTAGTGTCCATAAATAAAGTTTTATTGAAACACAAACATTCTTTTTTTACATATTATTTATGCCATTTTCCAAGAGCAAAATTGAATACTTGTCAGGGGACTACAAAGTCTAAAATATTTAATATCTGGCCCTTTACAGAAAAACTTTGCCAACCTCCAGCTCTAACCAAAAACTTTCTTTGGCTAGTGGAAGAGAAGCGATTTAAGGGCTTGAATTTCTCAGGAAATTCTTCACCCCTCCTGGCGCCCCATCCTCTCATATTCTCCATGGGCTGCACGCACACCTGCCCTTCATTAGAGAATGGTCACGGGGAGGAAAGAATTCCCTGACAGAGTAGTTTGTTGCATTTGTTGGGTGGAGAAAGAAGGCGGGAGGAGGCTTGCTGGGTAGGGTGAAGGTGAGGCTTTTTTCTCTGTCCTGAATTACAGCCAGATGAGTGTATCCCTGTATCATCTCCAGAATTGTAACTTTTAATAAGCATGGAAATGCAGGAGCTCAGCACTGTGGAGGAGACACAATGGCCAAGTCACATCACAGGTGTCTTCTCTCTGGGACTGGTCCATGATCGGCAAAGCAACCAGCTCAGTCCCCTTCCCAGTGTCTATCGGCTTTCTCAGGCTTACAGTGATGAATTCACGGGGAAGTGGCAAAGCCTCAGGGGCTTTTGCACAAAGCCAGGAGCCAGTCACTAGGGTTCTGTGTGGACCTTTGTCAGTGACCTTCCAGCCTGTTGGTGGCAAGTCAACTGCTCTCCTTCTGCCTTACTTAGCATAATTAAACTGAAGTAAGATAGTTTACCAAAGTCAGTGTGTTCAGGCATCCAGCCTATAAGATATTAAGTAAGCAACAGAATGACAACAGCACAGATGTGTAGGTTTGTTTAGTTGTTTAAAAAATTTTCTAAAATTGTGGCAAAATATATATAACCTAAAATTTACCATTTTAACCATCTTTAAATGTAGCACTAAGTACATTCACAGTGTTGTGAAACCATCCTTCTCCAGAACTATTTCATCTTGCAAAACTGAAACTCTGTACCGATTAAACACTCCCAATCACTCTCTCCTTCCAGTCTCTGGCAAACATCTTTCTGCTTTTGGTCTCTATGAATTTGGTTACTCTAGGTACCTCATATAAGTGGAATCACACAGTATTTGTTCTTTTGTGACTGGCTCGTGCCACTTAGTATGTCTTTCATCTTCATCCTTGTTGTAACGTGTATCAGAATTTCCTTTTTTTTTTTTTTTTTTTTTTTCTGAGACGGAGTCTCCCTCTGCTGTCCAGGCTAAAGTGCAGGGGCGCAAACTCAGCAAACTACAACCTCAGCCTCCCAAAGTCAAGCGATTCTCCTGCCTCAGCCTCCCAGGTAGCTGGGATTACAGTGGCCTGCCACTGCACCCTGCTAATTTTTGTATTTTCAGTAGAGACGGGGTTTCACCATGTTGGCCAGGCTGGTCTCGAACTCCTAACCTCAAGTGATCCACCAGCCTCAGCCTCCCAAAGTGCTGGGATCACAGGTAAAAGCCACCACACCCAACTGAATTTCCTTCTTTTTAAAAGCTGAATAATATTCCATTCCATATGTATGCTACGTTTTGTTTATTCATCCATTGATGGACCCATGGGTTGATTCCCCCTGTTGGCTGTTGTGAATAACGTTGCTATGAACATGGGTGTACGCATGTCTGTTTGAGCCCCTGCTTTCAATTCTTTTGGGTATATGCCCAGCAGCAGAATTGTTTTATCATATGGTAATTCTATTTGTAATTTTTTGAGGAAGCGTCATACTGTTTTCTGTAGCGTTTTCTATGGAACATACAAGGAAGGTCAGGAGGAGTGGCAGCCTAGCTGGGTAGATAGGCGCCAGATCCTAGACTTTAAGCTTTATTAGGGATGTGATTAGAAGACTTTGCAAGTGTATACCTTGGACCAGTCCTTAGTGCATATAATTGTTTGTCGAATTAATTTGAATCTAGTACAACAATGATTTATGTTTCTTCTCAGAAACATAAATTGGCTCCTCTTGTTTCTTTTTGTTTTGTTTGTGTTTTTACCACTTCGTTCTGCTCTGACAATAGTGGCTTTCCTTTTATTTTATTTTTACTAGAGATACATCTCAGATAGAGAAAAACATAAATAATGCTGGGCCATGAGTTTAGACAAAAAACAACAGAAAGTGAACTCATCCAAGAAAATAATGAAGCTACCTACATAGGTTAGGCTCAGTTGCGCTTCCAAATGTGTTTTAAATTAAGTCATCTCAACCGTGACTACAAGTTCAAAATATTCAAAGCAACCTTATTGGAATTGGAACAAGGCATATTTGGTTTCCTCTGAAGGATTCTTTTTAAAGTGTAGTTAATAGCAGAGCTCTGAAATGTAAAAGTACAGGAAAAGAAAGCCCATATGCAAATTGCTGTCCTAGTAAATGGCATTAAAACTCACCAACTTTCAGAAGTTCTGATCACTTGGTAAAATCTCACTTACACGAAAGTGCTTATGTAGCAACTGCATTTGTGTGAGTAAGGCCAATCAAGTGGAAGTGAGCAGAGGAAGAATTTGGAGCAATCTAAACAAATATTCAGAGTCCGTAGACTCAGATAGGTTTTGCCTTTATTTTACACACAATACGTACAGGCAAACGTGGTTGCCTAATTCCCCAAGAGGACAAAATAGAAGCAATAATTTACAAGCGTGCAAAAAGAGAGTTGGCTAAAATCAGGCACAAGGGCTAAATCTGAAAAAAATAAAAATACTACTGAATTTATAAGAAGGAGATAGCAAAACAGGAAAGATACACAAACCCTAAAAAGAAAACACTGGCACAGCATGAAGAGTATCCTCGAATGATTTGACCAGGAAATTGATGCTTTCCCATTTCAACAGCCTCCAATGCATCTCCACAGGAAAGCATAGAATCCAAATTGATGCTCATAATGATTTCTTCCATCATTATGGTTATACCTTAAAACAGTTGAGCCACAAAGTAGGAAAGATGAACTACTCTGGAAAATTCACATCTGCAGAGATAACTGGATCTTATGATGCCATGATGCCAGTTAAATGAGGTATCAGATCACAGCATCTAATCTTAGCATAATTTTGTTTGCTTGTTTGTTTGAGACTGAGTCTTGCTCTGTTGCTCAGGCTGGAGCGCAGTGGCCTGATCTTGGCTCACTGCAACCTCCACCTCCCGGGTTCAAGTGATTATCGTGCTTCAGCCTCCCGAGTAGCTGGGATTACAGGCACCTGCCACCAGACCCGACTAATTTTTGTACTTTTAGTAGAGATGGGGTTTCACCATGTTGGCCAGGCTGGTCTTGAACTCCTGACCTCAAGTGATCCTCCCCGCCCTCGGCCTCCCAAAGTACTGGAATTACTGCACCCGGCCCTTAGCATAATTTTATGTTTAATTACAGTAGTAACAAAACTTTAGAGAGTTTATATAATTTTCCTGCATACTAAATATGATCTTAGGAAAGACTCAGTTTCCTTTTCTGTCAAATGATGATAATAAAAGTACATCATAGATCTGTTGTGAGTAGAATATGAGACAATGTACCGAAGGCACCTGGCATTTTACATAGCCTGTGTTTCCTAAACGTTAGATAGCATACAGTGCCACTGTATGATCGCCAATGTCACCTCTGCTGCCACTGTACACTGTTGTCTATTACTGTTGATCTTTACGACAACACTGTACCTGGGCTCCTATCCTCGCTCTATCATTTATGATCTATGTGACCCTGGGAAATCAGAACTTCTTTCTGCGTCAGTTTTCTCATCTGGAAAATAAAGACAATGCTATATAATATCCACCTCATTCAGTTGCTAGAAGGATTAAGTGAGATAATAATAAAAAGCATTTAAAATAGGGAGAAGCACAGGGCAAGCATTTAAGTAATATTAGCTATGCTTATTATTATTGTTATTATTCGATATTATTTCTAAGGAAAGTAGTTCTCAAAGTGTGGAGTGGGGACCCCTGGTGGTCCCTTTTTCAGGCAGTCCATGAGATGAAAACAATTTTCATAGTGATACTAAAATGTTGAGTGCCTTTTTCACTTCCATTCGCTCAAGTACACAGTGTTTACCTGAAGCTACATGAAGTATGATGTTACTACAGATTGAATGCAGTCTTAACTCTAGCTGCCTTCTGTTAAACACTAAAGAAATTTGCAGAAATGTGAAACAATGCTCCTCCCTAATATTTTTGCAAAATATAGTTATTTTTCCATAAAAATATATTTTATGTTAGTCTGTTATGGGCTTATTGTTTTTTTGTTTTGTTTTGTTTTGTTTGAGATAGAGTCTCACTCTGTCACCCAGCCTGGAGTGCAGTGGTGCACGGTCTCTGCTCACTGCAAGCTCCGCCTCCCGGGTTCATGCCATTCTCCTGCCTCAGCCTCCTGAGTAGCTGGGACTACAGGCGCCCACCACCAAGCCCAGCTAATTTTTTGTATTTTTTTTTTTTTTTTTTAGTAGAGATGGGGTTTCACCGTGTTAACCAGGATGGTCTTGATCTCCTGACCTCATGATCCACCCGCCTCGGCCGCCCAAAGTGCTGGAATTACAAGCGTGAGCCACCGCATCCGGCCTGTTATTTTTAAATGAATAAATATTTTTAAATGTTCAGTTTTAATTTCTAACATGGAAAACATCAACAGATATAACGCACATAAACAAAGGTTCTTTGGGGTCCTCACTAATTTTGTGAGTATAAAGGAATCCTAAGACAGAAAAGTTTGAGAATCACTGTCTTAGTTCATTAAGCCTCAGAGTTGTTGATATCCTCAAGGTAACTTGCTTGAGATTCAAATATAGGTAAAGCCAAATATCAACCAAAGTTTCCTGATAAGGAAACCCAGTAGTCACTATAATATGCCATACCCCAAGAGTAACAGAGCTCGCCATACGGAAGAGGGCCCCATGGTCATCTCTACCTTTTAACAGTTTGGTACTATTACAGGGCTCTGTATCGGCAGGTATACTTAGCAAGACTCTACCTTTAACATGGTATTCAAGGCTAATCAATGTTCTCCAACATGTTGAGTTTTATTCGAAGTGGTTGAGCATTGTTGTACCAAATTTACATGCAGTTTTTGCCTTGTGATTAAGAAGAAGGACCTGGTGTTAATACTCGTAAGTCCTGGTTTCAAAGCCAAAACTAATTCCCATCATAGCTTTTAAAATGTTAAGCAAGAATTCTCATCCATTTGTAAGCCACTTTAAATACAGTTTTCAGGAGTTCAAGAACTAATCCCTGAAGGAACTGGGTCAAGTTCTTCCCAGTCCTGTGTTCCTGCACCACAGATGGCTAAATTTCAGCCTTAAGAAAATACTTTGGGATACAAGAGCATACTTAAAGGAAGAAAATCAACAGAAACAGTGTTGCACAAACCTGACATATGTGGTCTCTCTTTGAATCAGCATTTGATACTTGACACTTGAGTTTATGCCACTGAAACAAATTTGTTTTAAGTATGTAACATTCTGATTTAGGGTTCTCACCATTATCTTGGTAAAAAGTTGACACCTGCTACATTGTCTTAAGACTTTTGTCTCAGAGGTTTCAGATTTTTACACACATATAAGCACATATATACTATGCATTTGCTTGGGTTGAATTGAAATCTCCAGTAGTAATTTGAAGAGTCTGGCTTATGGGAAAATGATACAGGTTTGCACACATTATGCAAAATTTTCTGCTAAATGCAATGGGCTTTTAGAAATTAAACTGGTTTATTTCAATCCATCCTTGTTTGACATAAATGTCACATGTATGCTGAATAACTATATCATTCTTCTAGTTCTGCTCCAATATGAATCCTTAAAATATTATCTCAGATATAAGCTATGACTATACAATGCCAAATATCCATCTTGAAATAATAAAACTTGCTTTTATTATTCTGACATTCCCAAATCTGATATTTGACAAGATAGAGTTAAGTAACCTGATACTGTAGAAAAACAGAACTAAGCAATGAAATGAAAATTATTTTGATCCAACCACATAGTATCACAGAACTAAATAATCCTACTCCAATATTTTGCTAAATTTAATCATTTCAACTAAATGTTATCAGATCAGTTTGTGTGTGGAGCATTGACCATTTTACTATTGAAATAATGTGGGAGGAAGATAGGGGAAATAGGAAACAAGCATGAAATATATGGGGCAAAGAAGATTAAACCCCCTCTTTATGGAGGGGTCTGGACAGAGCTTGCTGTCTCCAGCAATGAGCAGGGACGCAACGAAGGAGGCTGCCTCTGTGGTGCCTTCATTCCAGCAAGCACTGTGGATTTGGAAGAGAGGCATCCAAGGTAGAAGACTGTATTAGGCAGGGTTCTCTTAGAGGGACAGAACCCTCTAAGGGTATATGTTGAGATATATATACATATATATCGGTATATATATATCGGGATATATAGATATAGGGATACATATATATATAGGGAGTTTATTATTAACACATATATAATCTTGGGAGTTTATTAAGTATTAACTTACATGATCACAAGGTCCCACAATAGGCCACCTGCAAGCTGAGGAGCAAGGAAGCCAGTCCAAGTCCCAAAGCTGAAGAACTTGGAGTCTGATGTTCACAGGCAGGAAGAATCCAGCAGGAGAAAGGTGTAGGCTAGGAGGCTGTTTCGCCTTTTCACATTTTACTGCCTGCTTTATATTTGCTAGAAGTTGATTAGATTGTGTCCACCAGGTTAAGGGTGGGTCTGCCTTCCCCAGCCCACTGACTCAAATGTTATTCTCCTTTGGCAGCACCCACACAGACACACCTAGGATTAATACTTCTGTATCCCTCAATCCAATCAGGTTGACACTCAGTATTAACCATCACAAGTCCACCCCTTGTCAACTTGAACCCATACACATCTCCTGAGAACATACATAATCTTCAAATAAAGACAATAATGAGGTCATCGTTACACCTAACATAATACAACTATCCTTTGTACGACCAGAAATGTACCAATCCCCAACCCAAATACTATTACATAAAGTTAATACTTCAATGCTGATATGAAGTCAATAAATCTTATGTCACATGATAAAGGAAAAGGAAATAAAATGAAGATATTTTCTTAGTTCAAGTGTGTGCATGCACAGACATGTTCTTAACAAAAGAAGGAGGAAATACTCATGACAGTTACAGTCCTTGTTTCTGCAGCTGGTCACGTGGTTATAGCTGGTATTGATGACTACCTTCTTCTACTACCCATTCTGTATTCCCTTTGCCTTCAGTAAGCACCTCAGAGGGTCTTGGTTTTTTTCCTGGTAGAGTGACCCAAACCTTCACTCCTGAAGGGTCTGGGTATTTGTAGTCCTGTCTGGATTGTGCTGTTGTAGTTTCCCATTGACTTTAATCACAGGGTATGGTAATACTAAGAGACACTCTAATGGATCTCCTGTATTCCACATGTACTCTTCTTTACTTCTGTTGTGGAGTAGTAGACTGATTTCATCTTCATAGTCTAGGTCAATCACCCCAGCCAACACCGTAACTCCCCTCTTAGCCTGTTGACTTAAAGGTAGGAGGAACCCAAAGTGTCCAGGTGGCAATCTTAACTTCCAGTTTAATGGAATCGTTGTGTCTCCTGGTGGCAGTGTTCCTCCCTCTGGAACTAAGACCTCTAGGCCAGTAGAACGTAATGTTGCGGGCACAGGAAGCAAAAATTTTGCTAGTGGTTCACTAGGGGTGATGGTGAGGGGTGCCACTTTCCCTTCTACTCTTTGATTACTGGACCCACGAATCCTGGCTATGGGGGAAACAGTACCATATATTGGATGCTGATTCAGAGCATACATGACCTTCTGGAGAACTTTGCCCCAGCCCTGCAAAGTATTGTCACCTAGTTGGCATTGCAATTGTGACTTCAAACGGCTATTCCACCATTCTATAAATCCAGATGCTTCAGGATGATGGGGAACATGGTAAGACCAGTGAATTCAGTGAGCATGAACCCACTGCCACACTTCTTTAGCTGTAAGGTGAGTGCCTTGGTCAGAGGCAACGCTATGTGGAATACCATAACGGTGGATAAGGCGTTATGTGAGTCCATGGATGATAGTCTTGGCAGAAGCATTGTGTACAGAATAGGCAAACCAACATCTGAGTTAAGTGTCTATTCCAGTGAGGACAAACCTCTTCCCTTTCCATGATAGAAGAGGTCCAATATAGTCAACCTACCACCAAGTGGGGGGCTGATCACCCCAAGGAATGGTGCCATATTGTGCTCTCAGTTTTGGTCTCTGCTGCTGGCAAATTGGGCATTCAGTAGTGACCATAGCCAGATCAACCTTGGTAAGTGGAAGTCCATGTTGCTGAGCCCATGGGTAAGTTTCATCCCTGCCATGATGGCAACTTTGTTCATGGGCCCATTGGGAGATGACAGGGGTGGCTGGGGAAAGAGGCTGAGTGGTGTCCACAGAACGGTTCATCCTATCCACTTGATTATTAAACTCCGCTGCTGAAGTCACCCGTTGGTAAGTACTCACAGGGGATACAAATATCTTCAGTTTTTGGCCATTCAGAGAGGTCCATCTGCGTACCCTTTCCCCAAATTTTTTTGGTGACCAATTTTCCATTTATGTTTCTTCCAAGTCCCAGACCATCCAGCCAAACCATTGACTACAGCCCAAGAATCCGTATATAATTGCACTTCTTGCCATTTCTCCATCCATGCAAAGTGCACAGCTGGGTGCACTGCTTGAAGTTCTGCCCACTGGGAAGATTTCCCCTCATTGCTGTTCTTCAGGGATGTCCTGGAAAGGGGCTGAAGTGCTGCAGCCGTCCACTTTTGGGTGATGCCTGCATATCATGCAGAATCATCTCTGAACCAGGCCCTAGTCTTCTTTTCCTCTGTGAACTGATCACAGGGAACTCCCCATGAGGCCATTGGTGCAGGCTGGGGGAGAGAAGGCAGGGTGGTGGCAGGAGTGGAGACCATGGGCATTTGAGCCACTTCCTCATGTTACTTACTTGTACCTTCAGGACCTGCTTGAGCCCCATCACATATATACCACTTCCATTTGATGATGGAATTCTGCGGTGCATGAACCACTTTATTGCTAGATGAGTTAGAAAGCACCCAGTTCATGATAGGCAGTTCAGGTCATATGGTGAGTTGATCACCCATAGTCAAATATTCAGTTTCCACCAAAGCCCGGTAATAGGCCAAGAACTGTCTCTCAAAATGAGAGTAGTTGTCTGCAGAAGATGGCAGGGCCTTGCCCCAAAATCCTAGAGGTCTCTGCTGTGATTCACCTATGGGAGCCTGTCAAAGGATCCAAACAGCATTCCTATCTGCCACTGGCACCTCAAGCACCAATGGATCTGCTGGGTCATATGGCCAAAATGACAGAGCAGCTTGTGCAGCGGCCTGCACCTGCTGCAGAACCTTGTCTGTTGTGGACCCCATTCAAAACTGGCAGCCTTTCGGGTCACTCAAAAAATGGGCCAGAGTAACACACTCAAATGAGGAGTGTGTTGCTTCCAAAATCCAAATAGGCCCACTAGGTGTTGTGCCTCTTTCTTGGTTGTAGGAAGGGGCCAAATGCAGCTTATCCTTTATCTTAGAAAGAATATCTTGACAGGCCCCACACCACTGGACCCCTAGAAATTTTACTGAATTAGAAGGTCCCTGAATTTTAGTCAGATTTATTTCCCATCCTCTGACATGCACATGTCTCCCCAATAAGTCCTGTGTTTGCTACTTCTTTTTTTTTTTTTTTTTTTTTTTTT
>NW_016827192.1:726458-742579 GCF_001698545.2 Rhinopithecus bieti | reverse complement strand
GGGGTTTCACCGTGTTAGCCAGGACGGTCTCGATCTCCTGACCTCGTGATCCGCCCGTCTCGGCCTCCCAAAGTGCTGGGATTACAGGCTTGAGCCACCGTGCCCGGCCTGCTACTTCTTACTCACTGGATCCAATCAGCATAATGTCATCAATGTAATGGACCAGTGTGATAGCTTGTGGAAGCAAAAAGCGACCAACATCTCTCTGAATAAGATTATGACACAAAGCTGAAGAGCTGATATACCCCTTAGGTAGGACAGTAGAGGTATATTGCTGGCCTTGCCAGTTGAAGGCAAATTGCTGCTGGTGGATCTTATGGACAGGAGTGGAGCAAAAGGCATTTGCTAAGTAAGTGGCTGCATACCAGCTACCAGGAGATGTCTTAATTTGCTCAAGCAAAGAAACCACGTCTGGTACAGCAGCTGCAATTGGAGTCACCGCTTGGTTAAGCTTCCAATAATCCACTGCCATTCTCCAAGATCCATTTGTATTCTGTACAGGCCAAATCAGGGAGTTGAATGAGGATGTGGTGGGAATCACCACCCCTGCATCTTTCAAGTCCTTGGTGGTGGCACTAATCACAATCCCTCCAGAGATGCGATATTGTTTTTGATTTACAATTTTTCTAGGTAGAGACAGCTCTAATGGCTTCAATTTGGCCTTTCCCACCGTAATAGCCCTCACTCTGCTAGTCAGGGAGCCAGTGTGGGGGTTCTGCCAGCTGCTAAGTATGTCTGTGCAAATTGTGCATTCTGGCACTAGGGAAATGATCACAGGATGAGTCTGGGGATCCACTGTAAGTCAGATCTGAGCTAAAACTCCATTAGTTGCCTGACCTGTAAGTCAGACCTGAGCTAAAACTCCATTAATTACCTGACTTCCATAAGCCCCTACTTTCACTGGAGGACCACAGTGATGTTTTGGGCCCCCTGGAATCAATGTCAGCTCAGAGCCAGTGTCTACTAGTCCCTGAAATGTTTGATCATTTCCCTTTCCCCAGTGCACAGTTACCCTGGTAAAAGTTGGGAAGTTTCCATGTGGAAAGATGGGAGAAAGATCCTGCATGAATTGTTGGTAATGTAGTGGGGTCCTTCCTCAAGGAGACCTGGCCTCCCCTTCATTCAAGGAGTTCTGGGTCTGTAAACTGGCTCAAGTTTGGAAATTGATTGAGGGACTGTGATTCTCTGTTTTTATAGTTTAAATTAGTCTTTTTTCCATTTGACCTAGAAGTTTTCTGTTCGTATAATTTAAGTAGGAATGCAGTAGGCTTCTTATTAATTTCACTTCTAGGAACACTGTGATTATTAGCCAATGCCAGAGCCCTACACGAATCAGACTATTCTGATTGCGGCTGCCTCTGCTGTCCCTTGCAGTAGCCATGCCCACCTTGCCTTTGATAGTTAAGTGCTGCCACTTGGGATCCAATTATTCCCATTGTATTTAAATTTTGTAGTTGAGTGACTGTGGTTCCCACCATTAGCTCTGACATACAGAGAAGAGCAATTGCAGGGCTCTTCAAAGATGCAGGTGCTGCCCTCACAAATCTACTTGGCAAGGCATTGGTCAAGGGCATATCTTCTCAACCCTCCCAGCTGGGATGAGTAAGTCTAAAGTGACTAATCTACTCCACTGTCCCAATCTCCCTAAGCCTTTGGATCCCTTCCTCTACATTAAACCAAGGGAGATCAGGCATTTCCAGCTCACCCACAGTGGGTCATTTTTTAATCCTTCTTTCAGCTAACCAAGCAAATAAACTATTAGAACCTTTTTTAACTCTCTGAGCTGCAACGTTAAATGCAGAGTCCCTACTTAGTGAGCCCAAGTCAATAAATTCAGCCTGATCCAACTCTATGTTCTTTCCACTATTATCCCACACCCTTAATATCCATTCCTGTGCCTGTGCTCCAGATTGCTGTTTATATAATTAGAGACCTCAAACAGTTCTTTTTGAGTGTAGTGCACCTACTCATGGGTCACACTCTCAACCTCCCATCCAGGGGCCTATTAGGACTTTAGTTATAAGTCTAGAAGGCAAACAGGGGTGTTGGGGTGGCTCCTGAGGAGAATCAACATTATTTAGCCTGGCAACTGCCTCAAGGGAGGCCACCACTGTTGCTTCAGGCAGCACAGGGTTTATCTCCTCAGACAAAGGTGGAAAGGCTGATGGCAGCATGGGTAAGGGAGGGATGTTGCCATTACTGGGGATGGGGAAGCTGTTCCGTCTGGCAAAAAAGGTTCATCAGGTTTTACAAACTCCGTGTCCCCAGCTTCATCAGGGTCCTCCCACACATCCCCATTCCCAAGCTTCAGAGTCCCAATCTTTTCCAATCAATGATCTCACTTTAACAGTAGACACCTGTTAAGACTGTGCATGCACCTTTCATTGCAGGTCAGCCACTCGCATGATAAAAGCTTGTGTCTGTTTTTCCACAATTTCAGCTCTTTCTCTACTGGAGATAAGACTCTCACTCAGGGCAATCTTAGCATATTTGAGGCTCAGTATCTGCTTTGGAAGCTGGGAGACAGAATCCCTGAATTCATCATTTTCTTTCTTTTTTTTTTTTTATTATACTTTAAGTTCTAGGGTACATGTGCATAACGTGCAGGTTTGTTACATATGTGTACTTATGCCATGTTGGTGTGCTGCACCCATCAACTCGTCAGCACCCATCAATTCATCATTTATATCATGTATAACTCCCCAATGCAATCCCTCCCTCCTCCCCCCTCCCCCCTCCCCATGATAGGCCCCAGTGCGTGATGTTCCCCTTCCCGAGTCCAAGTGATCTCATCATTTTCTTTTATCACTTTGTCATTGAACTTAGGAGCAACCAACCAGCTTCGTTATGTTCCTTGGTTCTCCACATACGGTCAAAGTTACTACATACAGAGTCACTAAACTCCTTGCCTCTCATGAGCAGTGAATCAGGAGTGTCAAATGCATTTATTTTACATAACTCTCTAAATAGTGCACGCCAAGGACTGTCAGTGTTCTGCATACTATTAGAAGTACCGTCCTTAGCATTTTTGGGTCTATTCATATTAAGCAGTCAACTCCAGAAACCCTAAAACCAATGAAAGAACTCCATCCTTAATATTCTCTTCTTCTAGAACCACTTCTGGTACCAAAATCTATATTAGTTTGAGTTCTCTTAGAGGGACAGAACTAACAAGAGACATATATATGAAGGGGAATTTATTAAGTATTAACTTATGTGATCACAAGGTTCCACAATAAGCTATCTGCAAGCTGAGGAGCAAGGAGAGCCAGTCTGAGTCCCAAAACTGAGCAACTTGGAGTCTGATGTTCCAGGGGAGGAAGCATCCAGCACTGGAGAAAGATGTAGGCTGGGAGGCTAGGCCCATCTTTCATTTTCACATTTTGCTGCCTGCTTTATATTTACTGGAAGTTGATTAGATTGTGTCTACCAGATTAAGGGTAGATCTGCCTTCCCCAGCCCACTGACTCAAATGTTATTCTCCTTTGGCAACACCTACGCAGACACACCCAGGATTAATACTTCTGTATCCCTCAATCCAATCAGGTTGACACTCAGTATTAACCATCACAAAGATCTAACTACTAAAGATAAAGCTGAGGATTCTCCATTCCCAGGCCGTTTCATTCTCCATTCCAGTTTCCCAGGCCAATGACTCAGTTCCTACTGGACACCCTTCAACATTGAATGAATGATCCATTCATCCACTCCAGATCACTACCTTCATCTAAGACTTGGAAATTCAGGCAGTAGATAATACTGCAACATCCACAATCCACTAGCACTGTGTACTGACTTATCTTGACCTAGAAAAGTACCTAACTTAGATATTTCTTGGGACATACCCCCATACAGAACAAACAGGCTGGCCATACGATAGCAATCTTCTACAATAAAAATTGGCCAGACTTGAGATAGACCTTCAAAATTTGTGAGGCATTTAAGTATTCTACAATTTCTATATAATTCTCTTTTTGTCCTTCCTAGAGTTTGGTTTCACTGTTTCCCTGTTCCAATGAGGCCTACAATATTCAAATGGAAGTTCAAAGTTAGCCATTTTCAGATAAATTTGGAAAAAAGTAAAGCCATATCATTCCCAAGCTCTACGTTTTTCTTTATGTGGGCCAACTGGACTACAACATGGACTTGGTTTAGTGACTCAACTAAATTATTTACATCTGTGTGGCCTTGGCCCTTGTCTCAAATGGGTGAAAATAAAAATCTAAATGGAGCTTTAAGAATAATCAGTGCTGAAATTGCCAAAAAATGACCATGCTTACTCAAATCTCCCTAATGACATGGAAAGATTGATAATTCATGCATTTATGTAGTTTAACTCAGCAAATAAATCATTCGATCCACATTTATTGAGTGTCTATCATGTGCTAGTTTCTGAAAATAAGAGGCAAGTTAAAGATAGACCTATCTTTTTTTTTTTTTTTTTTTTTTTTTTTTGAGACTGAGTCTCGCTCTGTCTCCCAGGCTGGAGTGCAGTGGCTTGATCTCAGCTCACTGCAAGTTCTGCCTCCCGGGTTTATGCCATTCCCCTGCCTCAGCCTCCCGAGTAGCTGGGACTACAGGCGCCCACCACGTCGCCCGGCTAGTTTTGTTTTGTATTTTTTAGTAGAGACAGGGTTTCACTGTGTTAGCCAGGATGGTCTTGATCTCCTGACCTCGTGATCCACCCGTCTCGGCCTCCCAAAGTGCTGGGATTACAGGCTTGAGCCACCGTGCCCGGCCAAGATAGACCTATCTTAAAGAGCTTGCAGCATAAGCAGGAGGCACAGAAGCAAATATAACTTCCTATCAATGTGATATATGTCAAGATATAGGGATGCATGGGTGCTCTGTGAACACAGAAGGCAACGATAGTTTTCTTATAATTAACAAGCGTATATATACGCATATATATACTATATATGTACTATATATATTTATGTATCATTATATATGTTGTAGTGGGGTGTGTGTGTGTGTCTGTATACTCAGCACAGGGCACTATATAGATATATGTCACATATCTACATGTAAGAAAGAACAAAGCCACTTCCCAAATATTTCTCTTTTTCTGCCCAGTATGCAATGCTTCCTGTTTCTCTAGTAATGAAACTGTGTTCATTTGTCAAATGGAAAGTTATATATATAGTGTAGATATATATTGCCCTGAGTATACACTATATGGATATATATTACATATGGTTATATATCCATATATATCCATATATATTATATATATGGTTATATATAATATATGGATATATAATATATCCATATTATATACATACATTATGTGTATATATGATATATATGTGTGTATACACACACACACACACACACATGTATATATAAAATATATATAGTGCCCTGTGCTGAGTACTCAGAAGAAATAGCCTAAGAATTCTGGGAGCCACCTTGTGACTTCCTAATTCTCTGTTGCCAAGGTTGCAATGATTAATCTTCAGAAAAGCTACAGTTTAGCACCTGTTGAATGATATTAGAGGAAATCATCTGTGTTGCAAATAGAGAATATGTTAGGGAGGCTGGACTCAAATGAATCCAGGTTTTGATATCTTTCTCCTTCTGCTTTAGCAGACAAATAATCTGTTGCAACTTTGCTGCTTCTCTTCCATCGCTTGGCTCTGTTCCCGTGCACCATTTTGTTCTAGGGGATGCCTAAACTGATTCTTCAGTGTTAGCCAAAACAAATGAGGAGCTTGGCTCTCGGTCTGGTCGCAGCAGCTGCTGTGATTGAAGTTCTCTGCACCTAAGACAGTGGGGCAGCTTTCCATTTGACAGATGAACACATTTTCATTACTAGAGAAACAGGAAGCATTGCATACTGGGCAGAAAAAGAAAGAAAGAAATATTTGGGAAGTGGCTTTGTTCTTTCTTATATCAATTGTGGTTATTGTTCAGCTGAAATGCTGGTGAGGAGGTTGATGGTGTGGGAGCCTGATGCCCATGCCTCAGGCTTCTTCCCATTAGACTGAAACTGTGAGCTGACAGCTGTATGGTTTCTTGACCTCAGGTTGCCTCAGCCAGAAAAATTCTTTGCAGATCTGCTCTGGGAGGCAGTTTCTGTTCATGTATGCAGCAAAGGGCACAAAGAGGCCAGGAGGTCTAGGGAAACTCACTTATCAAGGAAAGGGAAAGAAACATGTGGCTGTTTCCATTTGTTTAGTCATACAATGGAGCTAAACTGTAAAGTGGGTATTTGAAGGCCTTCAAAATGACTACTCCAGACTATGATGATGGACTTCATTGCAGTGGGACTGGACAATGATTCTTCAGAGAACAGAACACATCTCCAGTAGGGAAGCCTTGTGACAGCCTTTCCTTCACCGCTTCATACTCAGAAGGTGTTTTAGTTAAAATGGTGGCTTGGGAGGCATCCTTGATTCCCAGTGTTATGTGTTGAGTCCTTAGATAAATGTTGGTACCATTCACAGATATAAGAAATCCAAGAGGCAGAGGGAGGAAAAGTAGAGGAAGACAATAAGAAAATGCATAAACCTAAGGTGTGAAGTTGCAAAGGGAATGTTAAAAATTTAGTGTATTGAGAGATGTCTTCAGGGCTGAGAGGAGTCTAGAGTCCTCACTGATATGTGATTTCTAGACCATGTAAACTATATTTACAATGATCACTATTTAAAAAAAAAAAAAAAGCCTGTCTACCATATATTGTATGGAAGAAGTTGGATTTCCAGTCAAAGAAATTAAAATATATTGAATAACCACTGCCTGTCAGACACTGTGCTAGGTACTTTATATAAGGACATACCCATAGCAGCACAAAATATGGGCACTAGATCCTTTGTTATATACATGCAGAAGCTGAGGTTTGTGCTGAACAAGATCACATGGTTAAGTGATGAAGCAAGAATTCCAACCTAGTTCCTGGTAACTTCAAAGGTTTCTATGCATTTGAACTGTTCTTATTCTACACACATGCCCCTGGGCTTTCCCACCTATATCCACATCAGACATTTTTAATAACTTTTAGCATTCTTTCCTGCTTGGCCTGGACAGTCACAGATCTCTCCACATAGGACTCTGGGCTGCTAATAATTGATAAGAGTTAGCGTGCAAGGTGAATCCTATTGTCAGTCATTGTGACTTTACCAATGGGTCAATGTACGAGAGGGGGAACTAGTTTTGCTCTCATATATCTTTACTAAAGACTTGTAATACAGCTCACTACGCATTGTCTTGTTTACGTCTCCATTATGTTCATTAGTGGGTTCCTTGAGGACTCTCTGGGACTGTCTCCCACTTTTGCATGCTTGTCACATTATATACATAATGCCTTCTCTTTGATCTTTAGGAAAAGGGTTCAGATTTGCTCATCCAAAGCATCTTCAAGTTCCTTCCTACCTCATAGTCCATGTTCATTTTAAAAGCATTTGATGAGGTCTTATTGGTTGTGGTGACTGTGATGTCAGAAAAGTGATGGGACTTGGTTAAGGTTCTGCAGTACATGAGTCACAAAACCAAGAAAACCTAGTTTTCTGTTTTCCAGTGAACTGTTTCCTCTTAAACACCAAGATTATAAAATCTCATAGAGGCCTAAATTTCAGTTAAAGCTTTCTAGGATTCTGTATGTTTTTGCAAAGCCAATAGAGTTTTGTTTTAGTAAAATTACTGTAACTAAAGTAAGCTTTTGAAAGCCCTCTACCACCTTATTTTAATTCCTTTATTTATTTATTTATTTATTTATTTATTTATTTATTATTTTTGAGACAGAGTCCTGCTCTGTCACCCAGGCTGGAGCGCAATGACGCAATACAGGCTCACTGCAACCGCTGCCTCCTGGGTTCAAGCGCTTCTCCTGCCTCAGCCTCCTGAGTAGCTGGGATTATAGGCATCACCACCACACCCGGCTAATTTTTGTATTTTCAGTAGAGACGGGGTTTCACCATGTTGCCCAGGCTGGTCTCGAACGCCTGACCTCGTGATCCGCCTGCCTCGGCCTCCCAAAGTGCTGGGATTACAGGTGTGAGCCACCACGCCTGGCCCTTTTATCTTTTCTCATCTCTAAATTACACTTTTATCTTTGCTCTGTGTAAGTAAATCTGTTCCGAAGTATAATCAAGAATATTTTGCAAGGAAAGCGTTATATGCAAATGCTACTTCCTATAAGCAAGAAAATTATGTGTATGAGTTGCTATATTTTTCAGACTCTCAATTTTCTCATTGGTGATGAAAATATCAGTACTTACCTTGCAGAATTATTATGGAAATTAAATCAATCATTTAATTAATGTATTAACTACTTTTATATAAATAGGTTAATTAATGTGCGATAGGCATTTAACAAATGTTAGCTCTTATTACTGTTAATACTAACATGACTTGCTTAAGGAATGACAGAAGAAAAGTGCTACCACCATGACTCTACCCCCTACAGTATTATTATTTTCAGATCTGTGATTCCTTCTTACCACAGATTACTGATTACAGAACGGTTTTGCTTTGGTATTTCTCTATGCATCAATCTATAATCAAGCAAGTCAAGGTCAACTATCATGCTTGACCTGCCCATGGCCCTTCCTCAGGGAAACCACCTTGTAGACACCTCTTGCTGAGGGATTAAAAGGAACATCCCTGGATATACATAGTCTCAACCAAGTGGTCCTGCTTCTATCCTCACCAAATGAGGCCATGGGTGAGCAACTGGCTTGAGAGGAGCCAATGACCAGGTTCGCCAGTGGCCTATGAAATCTCTAAAACTCTACTCAGGAACAAGCTAATCTGATAAGATCCTCTCAACTCTGCAGTTATGCTTGGGAATTTTGGAGAAGATTAGGTTATTAACAGTGAGAGCTGAATTCTGAAAGGAGCCACAGAAAGACTCCATGAAGTAGAGTGAGGGCAAATGCTGCAGTTATGAGAAATGGAAAATTACTTAGTAGAAGACAAGCTTAGCAGAAAAAACTAGCAGAAGCCATGAGGGCACATTTGCTGGTTATGATGACAATCTCCTGATGAACTCCTGTTCAAAATCCCATGCACCTGTGTCCCTCATCCCAACTCTGAGGCTCCTTTTGGAGGTCTCTGAATACTCAGCTGCTTTTCTCATGTCATACTGTGGCTTGAGGGACTCAAAGCTGTGCTCTGACCCATCTGTTGATTTCCTCAGCAGTTGCTACTCTACCACCCAAATGCCATATTGGACCTGGGGATTCTCTGTGAGGCTTGCAGTCCTCCAGACTGCATAGAGCGAAAGAGAAAATGGTACATTCTAATTTGAAATGCTCCCAGATCATCTGGAATTTCTGTCAGAAGCTCTAGTGTTCCTGTGATCTCCAACCACCGCTGGGACCTGGGCCAAATCTCAGAGACTTCAGAGCACCCCAATTCACCTTTCCCCCTTCTGTTCTCAGTTAATAAATTCTAGTGTCACCATATCATCTTCCTGACTCTCTGGCTTATGGTATACGTGGTGGGGTGTTTGGTTTGGTTTGGTTTTGCAGTTGTTCCAGAGTATGCAATATGCATTTACGACCAATCCAAGTTCATTTTTAAATAATGCTATACCACTTCATGGGTAGCTGAAGTACCTTATAGCAGAGAATTCCCAGTACCTAACTCCCATCTCTTACAATATTATTGTCATTTTTTCACTTATTGACAAGCTCTACTCTGAACACATTGTCACCGTTATTATTTGGAACAAACTATTATCGTTTAGATCAATTAAGAATAAGAAAAATGAAAGATTTTACTTTACCTTCATTTATTCCTTTTGTGATGTTCTTCCGTCTTCATGTAGATCTGAGTTTCTACCTCTATCATTTTCTTTCTCTCTGAAGAACAACTTTTAACTTTCTTTTAAGATATATCTACTGGCAACAAATTCCCTCAAATTTTGTTTGTCCAAGAAAATCTTTTACTCTCCTTTTGAAGGATAATTTCATTGCATAAAGAATTGTAGCTTGTTGGGTATTTTGCTTTCTTTTAACACTTGACATATTTTATTCCACTCTCTTCTTGCTTGTTTGTGAAGAGAAGTCTGATGTAATTCTTATTCATATTCCTCTGTAGGTTAGGTGGGTCCCCCCAGCCCCTAGCTTCTTTCAAGATTTTCTTTTTTTTTCTTTTTGCAGTTTGAATATGATATGCTGAGGTGCAGGTTTTTTTGTACTTGTCAAGGTTGGTGTTTTTCTGAATTTCTTAGATTTGTGGTTGGCGCCTATTATTAATTTTGGGAAATTCTCAGCCAGTGTTACTTCAAATATTTCTTCAGTTCATTCCTCTCTTTCTTTCCCTTTTGTTATTCCTATTACATATATGTTATACCTTTTTAAATTGTCCCACACTTCCTGTATATTCTGTTCCATCTTTTTCATTTGTTTTCCTCTGCATTTCAGTTTTGGGAATTTCTATGATCTATCTTCAAGCTCACTGATTTTTTCCTTGGTCATATCCAGTCTACTGATCAAAGGCATTTTTTATTTCTGTTACAATGTTTATTATTCTTAACATTTTCTTTTGATTCTCTTCTCGGAGTTTCCATCTCTGCTTACATTACCCATCTGTTCTTGCTATACTATGTTTTGAATCTTCTAGGCCTTGGCTCTTTCACATTTAAAGCCAAGGAAGTAAAATAATTCTGTTTCTATTTCAGTAGTTGGTACTTGCAATACAAGACATGGCTTTTGAGGCCTTTTTTCCTGCTTTAGATCTACCCAATTATACAGAAGAGCTCCAAAGTGAAGCATTTAACTCTTTGTTGGCTATTGGCTCTACTGTGAAGGCAGCACTATAGAACGTTGTTGATGCTGCTTGTATCATTAGAGGATGGGGAAGATGAGATTAAACAGACCTCAATATTAAAATACCCTCCTACTATGTTTTGCTTCTTAAGGGGTTTGTAAAACTTGGAACATAGAATTCACATTGCACTGGCCAGCCAAAGGGCAACATAGTCCTGACCAATCCTGTGAAGGTGACAGAAGAAGCACCTCTACTCCTAGCCTGAGAATTATTTTTACAGGTTAATTTACCCGTTTATTTGGCCAGTTGATTCACACCCTGGTGGTCATAATAAATAAAAGGAAACCCAAATATACTCACCCCACTTCTGTTAAAAAATCGGAGAAATTTGATATTGTACTTGGGGCTGAGAAAAACTGAGTTGACAGCTAACCAAAAAATCCAAAGAGAAAAAAAAAAAATCTATATAGAGCAAAATAATCTAGTCTGTAATTCTGCATGCTTTTCCCCTAGTATGTTGATTGTGTAGCATCAATGTCATCTGTTTTATATGGGAATGTTACCGACTATAATGCTTCTGTTGATATTTCAAAAAGATTCTAATCTCATTTCAGTAATAGCTTCTGTCACTCCCAGCGACACATATGCCATAACATTCTTGGTTAAATTGACAGAAATATTAATGTGCTCAGATTTTATATTATTTGACCCACTATATGTCTCTTTCTTAGTATTAAATTACCTTTGTTTTCTACACAGTGTCAGAGCCTGGCTGCCCAATCCCAATGCGTTTGGAGATTATTCACTAGGGACATTGGCCTTGTCATCTCTGCATGATTTTGTTCTTCTCTAGCAGAAGATCTTTTTAAAGCCCCATGAATTTTCCTCTCTAAATCATATAGTCTTCCATCTTCTGTGACCCAAAGAACTTGGTTTTTGTTTTATTCCTCATGTTCATTTTATTTCATTAAAATCATTACCTCTTGGAACTGGGATGGATTTATGGCCCAGCCCTAAATCTGATGTTTGGAACTGTCCTATACTTTCCCTACCAATTTCCGACTCTATTCTTGAACTCATTGCCTTCCAAGAAGCATTTACCTTTCTGCACTAAATATCCCCTGTTCTTTCCATCATTCATCACAGAAAATGGTTTCAAATACCTTTATCATCTAGTTGGTATCTCACTATGTGTTTGGGTTACATAGTAAGCAACATTTTGGAAGAGGTGCTACCTGTGAAATTTCCACCCCTTAGCATCAGAGTCCATATAGGAATGACTATGAGTAATGGCTATCTCTAACACTTTCTAAATATAAATGGGGTTTTAGAAAAGTAAAATAAATAAGAGATGTTAAATGGGACTGACTTAATTCATACAATAGAATAAAACAGTATTTAATTTTCTATAAATTTGATAATGAACCTATTGATATGCCATAAAGCAGTGATAAGCAGTACCAAGGTCAGTGTCTGGCACCTAGACAGTACTCAGTAAATATTTGTTAGTAAATAATAGACATTTGTACATGAATTTCAAATTTCCCATCCGCCAAATCTTGGTGCAAAGCCATAGGAATGCTATGAAAGGCTGGAAGAATTTTCTAGGAGATTCGATGATTGTTTCAGTCTACAGGGGCATTGAGGGAGGCAATCAGGTTGGAAAGAGAAACTAGAGGGTTTCTCTTAAAACTCCGCATAGGAATTATTTTTGCCTATATCATACAAGACAAATCAGTTGAGGTAGTGTGGTTTTCTTTTGTTATTATTATTATTCCAATAGCTTTTTGTAAAAGGCGAAAGATTTATTCGTTATAAAGAGAAACCGGAGCATCCCAATAGCTTTTTGGAAAATAGGTGGTGTTCAGTTACATGGATAAGTTCTTTAGTGGTGATTTCTGAGATTGGTGCACCCATCACCTGAGTGGTGTACACTGCACCCAATGTGTAGTTCTCTATTCCTCATCCCCTCTCACCCTTTCCCCCCATTCCCCCAGAGTTCATTACATCATTCTTATGCCTTTGCATCCTCATAATTTAGCTCCCATTTGTAAGTGAGACCATACAATGTTTGGTTTTCCTTTCCTGAGTTACTTCACTTAGAATAATGGTCTCCAACTCCATTCAGGTTGCTGTGAATGGCATTCTTTCATTCTTTTTTATGGCTGAGTAGTATTCCATGATGTATAAACATATACCACATTTTCTTCATCCACTTGTTGGTTGATGGGCATTTGGGCTAGTTCCATATCCTTGCAATTGTGAATTGCACTGCTGTAGAAAACATGTGCAAGTGTCTTTTTCATATAATGACTTCTTTTCCTCTGGGTAGATGCTGAGTAGTGGGATTGCTGGATCAAATGGTAGTTCTATGTTTAGTTCTTTAAGGAATCTCCATACTGTTTTTCATAGTGGTTATACTGGTTTACCTTCCTACCAGCAGTGTAAAAGTATTCCCTTTTCACCACATCCATGCCAACATCTATTATTATTTGGTTTTTAAATTATGGCCATTTTTTGCAGGAGTAAAGAGGTTTCACATTGTGGTTTTGATTTGCATTTCCCTGATAATTATTAATAGTGATGTTGAGCATTTTTTCATAGGTTTGTTGGACATTTTTATATCTTCTTTTGAGAACTGTCTGTGTCCTTAGCCCACTTTTGGGGGATTATTGTTTTTTTTCTTGCTGATTCATTTGAATTTCTTGTAGATTCTGGATAATAGTCCTTTGTTAGATGCCTAGTTTGCAAATACTTTGTCCCACGCTGCGGGTTGTCTTAGGTGATGTGTGAGTAAAAGAAGTTCTCTAAAGATACTTTTACACATAGAGCACCTAAGATTAAGAGATGACCCATTGTCCATATTAGAAGTGATTATTTTTATTTAGGGTAGCTTTTGAAGGTGAGGGAGATTCTGGAAAGTTTAGGGCCATCCTCTCATCAAGATAGCTATTGGAGCCACTATTACTCAGATTTCTCATGTTATTGTTTTTGTTCTAGGTAATTCTGCATTGGGTTTACAATGTTCACAGATTACAAAAACTATGAAAAAAGGTTTCAGTCTCTGATGCAACTGTTTAAGACTCGCTTGAATAGCAAGACCTTGTTCGTTGTGGTCACAGAGAAATACTTCTTTGGATATGTATTATGAAGTGTTTGCTACCAATTACCTTTTATTCTGGCAATGGTTTGTTCTCTCTAAGTGCCTCTGCATTTTTCTGTCTCGGTGTCTGTCTGTCTCTCCCTCAGATGCCTCTTTGTTAAATCTGTATTGTGTTTCCAGAAGGGAGGAATATTCTCCTTATTTTCGGCCAGAATTGACCATTTTTAGGTTAAAAAATGTGCTCCCATCAGAAAAACACTTATCCAAAACACTTCTAAACATACTTTCCACCTACAGCTGCTCAAGATTTTACCCTCTAGTCATTTCGGTCCCGTTAATCCCAAGACTACACATGTGGCATTTTTAAAGTATGGAATCCAGAACAGAACTCAATACCACAGGTGAGATCTGATCCTAGCTTTCCTTTAGCTTGAAAGGCATGTAGGCCGGGCGCGGTGGCTCAAGCCTGTAATCCCAGCACTTTGGGAGGCCGAGACGGGTGGATCACAAGGTCAGGAGATCGAGACCATCCTGGCTAACACAGTGAAACCCCGTCTCTACTAAAAAATACAAAACAAAACTAGCCGGGCGAGGTGGCGGGCGCCTGTAGTCCCAGCTACTTGGGAGGCTGAGGCAGGAGAATGGCGTGAACCCGGGAGGCGGAGCTTGCAGTGAGCCGAGATCGTGCCACTGCACTCCAGCCTGGGTGACAGAGCGAGACTCCGTCTCAAAAAAAAAAAAGAAAGAAAGAAAGAAAGAAAGGCATGTAAATTCCATTTGGGAAGATATTTTGAACGTGGAGAACTGATGACAAATTGCATTTATTAAGCATCCTCTGAAAAGAGGACATGTTCCACCTTGGAGGATCAACAGACTTACGGACAGCCTTGTAGAAGACACAGACTTTACTCTAAAGAACTTTAATGTAAGGCAGAGCTGAAAACCAAGCCACTATTTGCTGCTAATCATAAAACCATCATCAGATGAAATCCCTCCTACTGGTGTTTGCATGGCCATCGAAACATGAGAGATTTAGGTTTATAATAACACGATTTATTCTGCAATACATATTTGATACATTTCTTATCGGTGTCTGATTATCCTTCAACACAATGCGTATTTGATGCATTTCTTATGGGAGCCTCTTTGGGAGCAGGTTGGGAAAAAGGAATGAATTAATAGTTGCTCAGGGCTTGCAATGCGCCAGCACTACCTCATTGAATTCTCAGCATTATCCTGTACATTCAGATTGTTATTCTTATATTATGAATAAAGAAACTGAGTCTTAAGAAAGAGTATGGAGCACACATTTTAATTCTGGCAAAGCCAGGATTAAAACTTAAATGTTTTATTTTAAAACCCATGCTTTTTTCACCATAACATATTACCCAGGAGGCTGCCTGTGGGTACAGTGAAAACTGTGTTCTTGATATAACATTTGCAAATGTCATATTTTTAAACCCTATAATACAAGATGAGTAACCTACAACTGAAACACTTCATAATTCTTAATTGTTGCAATGATTCTAAATTGAAATATACTAGAACTTACCACGTTATTACAAAACAGATATCGTCAAATTATTTTAGGAATATATCACCCCATTTTTCTTGGTATATCCCCTCTTCTCTGCATATCTTTTATAAACTGTTGGTGATTGAATAGACAGTCTTGCACCATTCACACATGTACATTAATTAGGCATTCTTTTCACTCTCCTTTTCTCTGTAGAAAATCTATTTCTTCTACTGAAGTGATGAATTCTTTCTCTCCTTTTCAGTGTTGACAGGTTGCTGGGGCAGAATCTTCGCATTTTTAGACATTTAAAGCAGATAGAAAACTTTGATGCAAAGAAATCTACGAATGTGCAAGAAATCACAGATAGTAATGTCTTAAGCATCCAATTTTTATCAGTGAGAAAATGAAGACCCAGAAAGGCCTATAAAGAGAATGTGACAGTAATACCTACCGTAGGTAAGATGACTAGGACATTCCTTTTCCAAACTATGAGCCTTTCAAGAGTAAAAAGAGGTGCCACCTGGATAGGTTGGTGGGGAATAGATATTGGAACTGTCCCAGGCAAACCAGAACATATAGTTATTCTAACCTCTTTGTAAATTCATGACAATGAAGTAAAATGGCATACTTCCAAGCACCTAGATTAATGCCTGGCACATACATAGAAAGTGTAGAATAAATTTTGGTTAACTCTGCATCTGAAAGTCCAGTTGCCCAGAAAAGTTAATAGAAGAGTCGTGAGCTAGGCACAGTTTTTCTAACTTAGAAGATTAAGAGTAATAG
>NW_016827192.1:724301-726315 GCF_001698545.2 Rhinopithecus bieti | reverse complement strand
AAAAAAAAAAAAAAAAAAACACACAAAGTGACAACTACTCCTTAAGTTTTATTTTTATTTTATTTTTTTGTTTTGTTTTATTTCTAATATAACAAAACCTCTTGTCATTTCATTTTTTCAATTTCATAGGTTGGCCAAATTATCCAGTGACTTTAGTACAGAAACACATCAATAGACAACTGTGCAGACTCATAAATACAGCAGGAAGGAAAGAAGTGGCAAAGGAAGAGAGGGAAGAAGTAAGGGAGAAGGATGATAGAAGCAATTATTTCCTAAGATGTAAGGTTATGTGAAATCTGTATCCAGACAAGATGTTCCACATTTTATATGGAGCTGCTCTGAAAGGAGACTAGATTCAATACCGACTTGTAACTTTAAAATACTGTGAGATTTACAAATACCCCCATTCTACTATCATTTCATTGTGTGAAAATTTCCTACTTCTCTGTTTCAGTTGGAGATTTCCTCCTTGAGTACAGTTTGCTTTCAGGGCCCTTGAACTCACCCCTTCTCCACTTTTGCCGTAAGGATAGCTGCACCATTCCTTAATTTATGACAAACCACAAAGTGAGTGACCTAGCATCACTTGCTTCAGTGTTAAGTTATGAGCACCCAAGAGTAGTTAAAAGGCAGTAGCTATATAAAGTACTTTTCTAGGTTATGTCAAGTAAAAGCTCCAAGTTCTATGTTTTGATTGTGTCTCTGTCCAAAGAGTCAGAGAAGCATTCCTTCCCTACTTCCAAATCCAAAATATTGGCTTCCTCTAAGGTATTTCTGGTTGAAATCTCATCCCTGAAAAGGCAGCACATGGACATATTCTGCTAAATGCCATTTGTTTGATGGCAATGAAATTTCAGACATCATCCAGGCTTGAGATCTGTCCCTTGCCCAAACCTGTTTCAACTTTCTCATTCTCCCATATTCTGACTGACTGGCCATTGCTAGCCTTGCTTGGAGGCTGGTCGTCTTCTAAGGACTAGAAAAGCTAAATCACCAGCTGACTTGCATTCCAGCTATCAAAAAGGCCAGCACAAGTTGGTCTTCTCTATAGCTGCATACTGAGCCATCCTCAGTGAGTACAAGCCACTTGCACAGAAAGCAGCCTCACTTGAGATATGTTCTGTTCTAGTTTTATTGCACTAGAAAAATAATCTGAATAATACTGATTAGTCACCCTGTAGCAAGTTAATGTAGGAAAAAAACTACCATCCACTGTTTAATTTGATTATGTAGTTAATGGAGGGGTAAGACTTGTCTAACTTATCCTTCCCCTCAAAATGACTGCATTTTTCTTTTTTTTTATTATTATACTTTAAGTTCTAGGGTACATGTTCACAATGTGCAGGTTTGTTACATATGTATACATGTGCCATGTTGGTGTGCTGCACCCATTAACTCGTCATTTACGTTAGGTATTTCTCCTAATGCTATCCCTCCCCTCTTACCCCACCCCACGACAGGCTCCAGTTTGTGATGTTCCCCACCCTGTGTCCAAATGTTCTCGTTCAATTCCTACCTATGAGTGAGAACATGCGGTGTTTGGTTTTTTTGTCCTTGCGAAAGTTTGCTGAGAATGATGGTTTCCAGTTTCATCCATGTCCCTACAAAGGACATGAACTCACCCTTTTTTATGGTTGCATAGTATTCCATGGTGTATATATGTGCCATATTTTCTTAATCCAGTCCATCATTGATGGACATTTGGGTTGGTTCCAAGTCTTTGCTATTGTGAATAGTGCCTCAATAAACATACATACATGTGCATGTGTCTTTATAGTAGCATGATTTATAATCCTTTGGGTGTATACCCAGTAATGGCATGGCTGGGTCAAATGGTATTTCTAGTTCTAGACCCTTGAGGAATCACCACACTGTCTTCCACAATGGTTTAACTAGTTTACAGTCCCACCAACAGTGTAAAAGCATTCCTATTTCTCTACATCCTCTCCAGTACCTGTTGTTTCCTGACTTTTTAATGATTGCCATTCTAACTGGTGTGAGATGGTATCTCATC